>NC_054383.1:121289843-121432343 GCF_017654675.1 Xenopus laevis | reverse complement strand
TGCCCCTGAAGTTGTTTCTTGACATGGGGATCTGCGCTGGATAATCCGAAGTCTGGTTTTTTTTCCTCTGATAATCCGGAAAAGTCGAGTTATCACAGTGAAAATTCAATAAAATTTAGTTTTCGGAGTCTTAATCGTACAATACAAATTGATGCTAAATTTTGTCAAGACGTTTTGTTGCTGTGAGATTTTTTGAGAAAAAATATTGTTAAATGAGTTCAATTCATGGAACGGCGTTAGGTCGATTTTGTTTTCTGAAAAAAATTTAGAAAAACTCCAGTTTGAGTAAATCAACCCATAAGTGTTTCAAGGAAAATAAACTCAATTTATTCTGTCTCATTTGCATTTGTAAAGTATATAGTTAAAGCAAGTCACCAAAGTGAATAGGTTTGTTTGTCGTATACTTTCTCTCTAGTGAGAGACATCCCAGCTCGAGGTAAGATGTCACTATTTGTCTGTTTAGAGAATCTTGCTGTTGGTTTCTGGGAACTGGAGTGTTTGAAAGGAACAAGTGAACCAGACTTTCAATTCTAATGGTCCAGTTAACATATTTCAGCAGACTTTCTATAGGATGGTTGTTCTTTGGAAAGTAGTTAATTGTAAGTACAGGTATGGGACCTGTTATCCAGAATACTTGGGACCTGGGGTTTTCTCGACAAGGGGCTCCTTCAATGATTTGGATCTCCATACTCTGTCTACTAAAAAATAATGTAAACATTAAATAAATCCAATAGAATTATTTTGCCTCCAATAAGGAGGCAATGATTGCCAAGTCAAGCAGGAGATGCAATCCCTTTGCCCTTACTGTCAGATCAAATTGCAAAAAAATAACATATTTTGCACTGAGCTTACTAAATCTCCAGAAAGTGAGTATTATCCGATTTGCTCATTGCTAATAAGTAGAGGTTTTGGATGCACTCTCGGAGCAGGACACAAGACAGCAGTAGGCATTGCCATAGGAGATGGTGGTACAGTCTGCTAATGCAAGGAGCAGAGGAAGACGTATCAAGAGTTAAACCAGGAGGCTAAACAACCAGTCAGAGATATAGGAGAGACTTTCAGAAGGAAAACAGATAACTGTTCAAATATTTCTCTGCTTTGCCAGAAGACCATTCCCATCTCTCTCCTGAGCAGAGCAACATCAAAACAGTTCTCTTTTTTCCTTCTGAAAGTGTTGCTCTCTCCAACAGTTACAGGGATAGACCAGCAGGTGGCAATGGTCTTACAAAATGAATTATATTTGCAGTTAATAAAAACTGAAATAGCTTTGAAACTAAAGAATAAAAATGATGCAAAATGCAAATGTACCTAAGTAGGTTTTAATTTTTCAAAAAGTTTTATATATAGCCTTTAAAACTCCAATTTTACACAAATCCCTGTTTTGGAGAGGGTGCATATCCAGGTGATCTATTTATAAAAAATAGTAAAGCAGATTGGAAATGCCAAATGTTCATATATATATATATATATATATATATATATATATATATATATATATATATATATATATATATATATATATATATATGTACAAGTATGGTATTCATTATCTGGAAACCTGTTATCCAGAAAGCTCTGAGTTACAGAAAGGCCCTCTTCCAAAGACTCCATTTTATCCAAATAATCCAAATTTTTTAAAATGTTTTCCTTTTTCCCTTGTGATAATAACACAGTACATTGTACTTGATCCCAACTAAGATATAATTAATCCTTATTGGAGGGAAAACCAGCCTATTGGGTTTATTTCATGATTTTCTAGTAGACATAGGGGCAAATTTACTTACCTTCGAAGTTGCGCCAGCATTGGCTTCGCAAGGCGAAGTTGCGACAAGGCGCCGCTAATTCACTAAAATATGAAGTTGCGCTCAGGGAGGCAAAAGGTAGTGGAGTTACGCTAGCGATGATTAATTTGCATACGGCGCCAAGTTAAAGTACAATGGACGTATATGTAACAACAATACATTACACTACACAAGCCTGGGAAAGCTTCATAAAATAAAATAGAGTTGTTATTTTGCCCTATACATGTGCCCACTGTATAGTTTAGGTGCCATATGTTAGGAAATTTAGGGGGGAAGGAGGGTACCCCCAAAAAAAAATTATGATCTTTTTCAGCCTATCACCCTTAAAAAAGTAAAAGACGCCAGCGTTTTTTGGGACTTAGAAAAAATTTCAGCTTTTTTTGAAGCAATCCCTATCTACTCTATTGCACTTCGCCTGGTCTGAGGTGGCGAAGGCAAGTCTGGCGCAAGAGTTAACGTTCATGAAAATCCACAAGTTAGTGAATTAGCGTAGTCAGTGCCGTTAGTAAATCGGCAAAGTAACGAAATGATGTCACGCTGGCGAATTTTGCTAACGTTATCCACTTCGCCCTTTAGTAAATTTGCCCCTTAATGTTTAATGACTTTGTTAGTCAGTCGCGAAATGCTTGAAGAGTATTTGTGCCTTTAATATCCGTATTAATTTACTATATGCTCCTGATCTTTTTGCAGTAATGCTTATGGCTCACCATTATAGTCCAGAACATTTAAGGGCCTATTTATTAAAGCTTGATTTTTTCTTATCGAATTTTTCAAGGGGAAATTTTAGAGAGAAAAAACTTTGTTATACCCCAAAGCTGCTAAAAATCTGAATCCAAAAATACTCCAGCTAAAATCTGTTGAGGTCATGTAGAAGTCAATGACAGTTGTCCCTGAAGATGTTTCTTGACATTGGTATCTCAACTGGATAATCTGAAAAAGTCGGGGGTTTTATCGAGACTTATAGCACACCCATTTTTTTTCCGTTTGATTATTTGATAAATGAGTTAAAGGGCATGTAAAGTCTAAAATAGAATAAGGCTAGAAATGCTGTATTTTGTATAATAAATATAAACATGAATTTACTGCACCACAAGCCTAATCAAACAAATAATTTATGCTTTCAAAGTTGGCTACAGTGGGTCACCATCTTGTAACTTTGTTAAACATCTTTGCAAGACTAAGACTGTGCACATGCTCAGTGTGGTCTGGGCTGCTTAGGGATCGTCATAAACAAAGCTGCTTGAGTTCTGCATGGCTGGGAAGTAAGGCGGGGGGCTCCCCCTGCTGTTCATAAGTATGATTGTTTCCCTGCTCAGCAGTTAGGGACCGTCTGACAATTCCTATCCACAGCAGTAAATGAAGGAAGAATTTCGCTGTATACAGTCAGGTTTCTTATAAAAACAGTACACATTTTTTAATTAAAGTATATTGGAGATAGGTTTCTTTTTCATTAAAGAAAGCAAAAATGGGGTTTTATTTTTTTGCCTTTACATGCCCTTTAAATTTGTGAATGGGAGTTGTGGATTCAAGTTTAAGTAAATACCCTTTCCTTAGATTTGCAGATTTTCAATACATCACACTTGTTTCTGAGCTAATTCTTGAAATGCACTTTTGCTTGTAACTGAGATAGCAGAACATGCAGAAAGAGATTAGCTGTAAACAATCAGAGACTTGAAACAACCCACACAGAGCACTTCTAGACTCAATTCAAGATAATAGCCGCTATTAGATCAGATAGTTCATGATGCTGTGTGGAACATCTGGTAAAGGCAACAGATTATTTGCTTGTCATTTATGATTAGGAGCAACGAGATGTATATAAACAGACACGGCCTATAATATTTTGTCCACTGGGAAAGCAAAGATCTTATTATGGCAAAGATAAAACATATTCCATAGATTTATTGTAGATTCATTATGGCAATGATCTAAATATAAGCAAAAGACAAACTACTGTATTTTGTTGAACACATCTTGCACACTATATCGTAGATTTTAATTTTGAAAACGTTTTTTTTCTAAATCAGTTCCAAAGACCTCATGAACAGTACCCGCCTCTGAAATTTGGCACCGTTCCCAATGGCAGTACCGAAAAGAACATCCGCAGCAATTACCCAGATATGCATGCCTACATGATCAAATACAACCAGCGGCATGTGGAGGATGCCTTGCAAAATCTTAAGACTGGGTAAGTAATGACTTACGCTGAGAGTAGATCCAAACATTTTGCTCAGTCCTATAAAATGTTGTTTTCTAGAAGCAATTATATAGGTTACATATCACATTTTTTATTCCCCATCTTTTACATAGTTCATGAAATGTTCAGTCAACGTCAAGTTAATATTAATAAAAAAGGGGACCAGGGAATGTGCTTTGATAAATCCCACCTTTTTCGGTAATTCACACCAAGGGACTTATTTTCTAACATTCTGACTTTCTTTTTTTTCACGATTCATATTTTTTTCTCTAAAAATGTGTGTTTTTTTCTCTATTAAAGGGCACCAATAATAACTAAAAACATTTACTAGCTAAATAGACTGTGTGAAAGTTCAAGAAATCCAATTTTTAAAACAGTTAGAATTGTTTGTATAATTTAAATAATCAGCTCACTATCTGCAAGATCTCCCCTATCTCCACTGCAGTTCTAGCTGAGGCAGGCATCTTGGATTTCACTGGCTCCTCCTACTTTTATCTTCACAGCCAACAACAGCTCTGAAATCTCGCACATGCTCAGTTGAAATTCTTTGGTTGCTTAGCAACCCATCTAAGCAATTTCAAATCAGCCAAATCTCTGTGTTAGCTGCTGTACAGTAGTGCTGCCACCTGCTGGAAGTTAGTGTGTGCCCTTCATTTGCATAATAACATCAGCAGCAGGGGACAAGATAGGGAAATCTCCTGATATTTCTAGTGGAGGAGTTTACTTAAGCAAGGCATTCTGGGTAGAATACTCAAGGCAGTGCTCCAATCTGAGCATGCTCCTGAAATTTGCATGTTATGGTCACTGTTATAGTGTCAGTGAAAAAACCCATTTGACAAAGTAAGGTTTTTTTTTTAACCTGCCCTTTTTTAAAAAAAAAAAACTATATATGTAGTTTAATTAAACGTGTTTAGGTTGTACTGGTCAGAGTGTTTGATTTTGGCTGTGATAGGTGCCCTTTAAGTGTAAAAACCCAAAGAAGTCAATGGGTGCTGTGCTGATTAGTGATGGGCGAATTTATTTGGCAGGCGTGAATTCGCAGTGAATACATTTGTGAAACTGCCGTTTGATGCGAAATTGTTTCAATTTGCGCACGCCCATTGACTTTAATGCAATTGGACAAAATAGATGCGTGTGAAATTGTCGTTTCGCGAATTTCGTGGGAAATTCGCAAATTTTTCAGTGAATCAAAACTGGACAAATTTGCCCATCACTAGTGCTGATGCTATTGGATCATTTAACCATTTAGACTTTAATGGTTTTTGGATATTTTTCCACTTGTAATCCAAAAATCTCAAATTTTCTGGGGTTTTTAGAGATATTTGTATTTTTTTGGGGGGGTATCATTCAGCACTTTTTATAGTCGGATCTTTTAATAACTTTCATGGGTTTTCATGGGGTTTAGGAGAAATCGAGTTTAATTGTGATTTCAGAAACCTTTAATAAATGGGCCTCTACAGTATGTTCACATTTTCAAATTATGATCATATAATTGCCAAGTCCCCCACACTATGTCAAGGTAAATTCCATATGGTGCTCCTAAATATTTACTTCTTATTTTGTATTAACTTGCACCTTCATGCTTGGTTGTTTTTTTAGGCAAAGTGTCTCATGACAAAAGTCTAGGTCCCAAAGGCTGATCATCCCCCCCCTCCACTGTAGATTATCGGTGGGAGATATTAAAGGCCAACCCCTATTTTTAAAGGCATATGTGTACGGGGGTGCTACATCCAAATGGAGGTTTTGGCTTCCGTCCTGTAGGATGTATCTGCTAAAATAAAAAACAAGTACAAAAGTGTTGTGAGTTAGATAAAGAACAGTAGTATGAACATGTAAATAAACTGCCCATATTTTCCTTAAACATACACAATGGGGACTTGATCAATGCAGTGGAGAGGTTTATTTTTTAATTAATTAAAACCTATTTGGCTATTTTTCAGGCTAAATTTACCCTACTTATAATGTGCCAGTAGAGATCTCATAAGTGTAAAAATCCCTCTTTGTGGCCAAAGTCATCATTAGTATTGTGCCCCAAGATGAACTTAACGAGAGTAGTGATGGGCGAATTTATTCATTGCGGGATATTCCCGCGATTTGCCGCCATCGAATAAATTTGCGAAACCGCCGCGAAAATTTGCCAGCTTAAAAAAAAAATGGACGCCGTTGTCCGTTCTTTTGGACACAGGTGTATTTTGCCAGCCAATGTGCGCCGGCATCCAAAAAATGGACGCCAGCATCAAAAACGGACGCTGGCGTCAAAAACGAGAGTATAAATGTATGTTGTAGTATCTGGGTAAGGAAATGTAGAATGGAGACCAACTATATCATAATCATTCTTCATGTCATTTTTAAATATCTTAAGCATTCTGAAAGTTGTATTAACTGGACATGCCTTTGGATAGTGTGGTTAATTCCAAAAAGGGTCCAACAGCATTCTTTATAAAGGCAAATCTGTTTAGTTAATTTTTAAACTAGCCTTTTTTGGTCTCTAAGTACCAGTTTGGAGGTGAGATTCTTTTATATGAAGGTTTGTGCAGGGTAATACCTGTACCTTAAACTCCCTGCCCCCCCCCCCTAAAAAAAATATTCCTTTTGGTGCTAGGAATGCTTTTATATTTAAAACAATTTAGTAGCATTTTCCTCATAAAACTATTCAAAAACACATTTTAATAATGTCTCTTGAACTTCTCGGCTCCCCCTTAATTTCTTGTAACTCTGTAACCCTCTTTCTATTTAGGAAACTGGATGCGTTCATTTATGATGCTGCCGTATTGAACTACATGGCTCGAAAAGACGAGGGTTGTAAACTGGTCACCATTGGCAGCGGAAAAGTGTTTGCTACCACAGGATATGGAATTGCTTTACAGAAAGGCTCAAAGTGGAAACGGTCTGTAGACCTTGCATTACTTCAGTTTCTGGGCGATGGTAAGTCTCTTCACTCGATATTTTTACTTAGATTTGGATACGTTTTATTCTAATAATGTCAAGTAGAAGTTATTTTATAGAATCGCCATTGAGCTTCACGCTTAAAAAAAGCAATGACTAAATTTAAATGGATATAAACCAAAAAATAATTACTTCTGTCATAATTTTTATGCTGTAGTTTTTATTTCTAAATTACACTGCAAATAATTCACTCTGCCATATAAAATGTTATTCCTGAACAAAGAAGTGTGTTTTTGTGTTGTAATATTGTTGTGTAGGCAACCGTCTCAGGTCATTTTGTATGGTCCTGTGCTTTCTGAAAAAGCCAGTACTTCACAATGGAACTGCTTTCTGACAGGTTATTGTTTCTCCTACTCAATGTAACAGTCACAGTTGGACTTGGATTTTTTACTATTAGGTGCTATTCTCATATCTACCAGGAAGCTATCTTGTGTCAGAGAGTTGTTATCTGGTTACCTCCCCATTGTTCTACTGCTGAGGGAACGGGAGGGTGCGTGATACCACTCCAACTTGCAGTGCAGCAATAAAGAACGTCTGACGTTTATCAGAGCACAAGTCACATGGCTGAGGGCATCTGGGAAACTAATAACATATCTAGCCCCATGTCAGATTCAAAATTAAATATAAAAAAATCTGTTTGCTCTTTTGAAAAATGAATTTCAGTGCAGAATTCTGGTGGAGCAGCACTATGTCATGATGGCTGTTGAATTAGGACTGCAGGAGTTAACTGTCTGTGCATGTTTGATGAGCTTGCCACTCAGCCTATGAGAACCCTTTAGGATTTCTAAACCTCAGCAAGGGCCAATCAGCATACAGCATAGGTTTTTTAAGCCCAAACTGACCTTCCTTCCTTGCCAGATCAATTTGGTTCCTGGAATGACCAGTGTTGTGAGTGCATACCTCCTAACTGTGCCGTTTTTAGAGGGACAGACCCTCTTTTGACAGCTAAACCTGCAGTCCCTCATTTGTACTGGAAAGTCACGTTTTTCTCTGCACTGAACAGCCAGAAAAAGAAACAAAGTTTCTAACTTAATTGGCTTTTGGCAGAGAGCCCAGAACAGCCAGAGCAGCAGATAAGATACTTTTGTAACAATTTCAAGATAAGCAAATAAGTAATTGTAGCAATAAAAGATAACAGGTCCCTTGGTAAAAGTAAGACTCACAGCTTAAAGGGCAATTCACCTTCATTAGCAAAACTGTAATTACTGAAAAAAACCACAGAAATATGTTCAAACGTCCATAACCTGCCAAATTTTGTAAAATGAACATGGTAATTAGGGGGTGAAGCCACACAAATGGGCGTGGTCAAAATAAATTTCAATGCTCTACAACTTTTTATTTCCCAAATGTTATGTGATTGTAGTGAAGAATCAACCTTCTTATTGTGAATATCACTGTGTATTAGGGATGGGCAATTTTTTTCGCCTTGTTTCACCGTGGAAATGACGCCCATAGACTTGTATGGCAGTGTGCATCAAAAAAAATGTTGCCTCCCATGGACTTTAATGGGTGTCGGCGACATTTCGCCTGCGGCTAATTTTTGGCGAAATGAAACAGGTTAAATTCGCCCATCCCTACAGTGTGTATAACTCGGCTTGTTACTCTGTAATCTTTCTGCTTGACCTAGCCTGTCTGACCATCCCTAGCTTCTAACTTATATTTATATGCCTGTGACTGCATCCTACTTGTCTCCTGCATTATCTCGTTACAACATGATACAAGGAAAGATGCCTGTGGAGTTCAGTCCTAATTGTGTAACTCTCGCATGCTAAAATGTTATGCAACTGTGCAGCTCTCTCAGTGCTGCTGAATATTAGAGCCTTTTAGAGCAGCAGCTCTATCTCTCTCTCCCTCACCGTATACTCAGAGAGGAGGAGTACTCAGAAGTGCCTTCAGCCATAGGAATCCTAAATACCAACTAAATAACTTTCTAATATATTATTAGAAATTAAAAAAGCTAAAACCTTTTGTTTGGGGTTTATATGCCAAAGTCAGTGGGGCTACCCCCTCTAGCATTTGTTCAAAGTAATCAATGGGTGTAATGCTGATTTAGAAATCAATCATATAGCGGCCCATTCACCAAGCTCGAGTGAAGGATTCGAAGTAAAAAAACTTCGAATTTCTAAGTGTTTTTTGGGCTACTTCGACCATCGAATGGGCTACTTCGACCTTCGACTACGACTTCGAACCAAGTATTAGTACTAAAAATCATTCGACTATTCGATAGTTGAAGTACTGTCTCTTTAAGAAAAAACTTCGACCCCCTAGTTTGCCACCTAAAAGCTACCGAACCCAATGTTAGCCTATGGTGAAGGTCCCCATAGGCTTGCCTATTATTATTTTATTATTATTAACATGTATTTATATAGCGCCAACATATTGCGTAGCACTGTAGAGTAAATGTGATTATACAACTACATCACATGAATTACATACATAGAATATATGGAGTAACAAACATCACAATCAATACAGGTACAAAAAGGTGAGGAAGGCCCTATGCATAGGCATACAGTCTAAAGGGAAGGGAGTAATACACAAGGTGTGGGAGTGGACAAGATCGAATTAAGTGGGTGAGAAATGTGGTATTGTATGTGGTGTTGCGTTTGGTAGTTAAGCAGAGTGAGGGTAGGCTTCTCGAAAGAAGTGCGTTTTCAGAGATTTCTTGAAAGCAGAAAGGTTGGGAGAAAGTCGGACAGACCGTGGGAGAGCGTTCCAGAGGAGGGGTGCAGCCCTTGCAAAGTCTTGAATGCGAGCATGTGAGGAGGTAATGAGAGAAGAGTTGAGTAGTAGGTCAGTAGAGGAGCGTAGTAAGCGAGTGGGTGAGTATATAGAGATGAGTTCAGAGATGTAGGGTGGGGCAGAGTTATGAAGTGCTTTGAAAGTCAGTGTCATTAATTTGAATTTGATTCTGAAAGGTAATGGAAGCCAGTGCAGGGATTGACAGAATGGCGAGGCAGAGGAGGAGCGGTTGCTGAGGTGTATGAGTCTCGCAGCAGTGTTCATTATGGACTGGAGAGGTGACAGTCTCTGGAGGGGGAGGCCAATTAAAAGAGAGTTACAGTAGTCTAGACGCGATATGATGAGAGAGTGAATAAGAATTTTGGCAGCGTCTTGGGTGATAAATGATCGTATTTTGGAAATGTTCCTTAGGTGGAAGCGACATGATTTAATAAGTGACTGGATATGAGGAGTGAAGGACAGGGCAGAATCTAGGATAACCCCAAGGCACCGGGCCTGGGGAAAGGGGGTGATAGTGGAATTGTTAACTATGATGGATACTTCGGGGATGCTACTGGTGTTAGTTGGAGGAAAGAGAACCATTTCAGTTTTAGAGAGGTTTAATTTAAGGTAGCGTTGCGACATCCAGGTAGAGATAGCGGACAGGCAGGAGGAGACGCGAGTTAGGAGTTCTGGGTTGAGATCAGGAGATGAGAGATAGATCTGAGTATCGTCAGCATAGAGGTGGTAGTGGAAACCATACGAATTTATTAATTTGCCAAGGGAGGAAGTATAGAGGGAGAATAGTAATGGTCCCAGGACAGAGCCTTGAGGAACTCCAACAGAAAGAGGTAGGGGAGAAGATGATACTCCATTGTAGGAGACACTGAAGGAACGATTGGTGATGTAAGAAGAGAACCAGGACAGGGCTGTGTCACGAAGGCCAAGTGAATGGAGGGACTGGAGGAGGAGAGGGTGATCTACAGTGTCAAATGCGGCTGAGAGATCAAGCAGTATTAGTAATGAGAAATGATTGTTGGCTTTAGCGGTTAAAAGGTCATTAGTCAGTCAGGGCAGTTTCCGTGGATTGTTGTGGCTTAAAACCAGATTGTAGGGGGTCCAGCAGGTTATTGTCAGAGAGGAATGAGGTTAGTCGGTTGTAGACTAGGCGGTCAAGTAGTTTAGAGATGAAAGGTAGCAGAGAGATAGGTCGGAGATTGTCAAGATTGGAGGGATCAAGAGAGGGTTTTCAGAATGGGGGTGACAAGAGCATGTTTTAGTTGAGAAGGAAACAGTCCAGTTGAGAGCGAAAGATTAAATAGGTGAGTTATAGCTTTGATTAGACAAGGATTGGTATTGCGGAGAAGTTTTAAGGGAATTGGATCAAGCGGGCAGGTGGTAAGGTGAGAAGAGGCCAAAAGCTTTGAGACTTCCTCATCAGTGACAGGGGTGAAGGAGCACAGGAGAGACTGGGGAGTGTGGAGGGAGGGTGGTGGAAGTCTAGGGGGGTTTAGTAGTGTAATGTCCCTTCTGATAGTGTCAATTTTGTTTTTGAAGTGCTCAGCAATATCTTGAGCAGAGACAGATGTGCATGGAGGGGGTGGAGAAGGGGAAAGGAGAGTGTTAAAGGTGAAGAAAAGGTGTGCTGTTTTTTTAGAAAGGGAGTTAATGAGTGAAGTAAAGTATGTTTGTTTGGCTTGGAAGAAGCTGGTCTTAAAGGAGCGCAGGGCCGATTTGTAGCTCCAAAAGTCTGATTCTGAACGGGATTTGCGCCAGCGACGCTCAAGTTCAGGTGAATGTCTTTGGAACGCTTTTTTATGAGCAGTATGCCAAGGTTGAAGTGGTTTGGGTCTAGAACGTTTAGTTTTTATAGGAGCAAGCTCATTTAGGGCAGTGGTGAGAGTACTATAGTAGACAGAGGTAGCCACATTAGGACATGAGATGGCTGAGATATTAGAGTGAAGAGAGTCAAAGGAAGAAGAGAGATGTGACACGTCTACAGCTTGCAAGTCACGGTAAGTAAGTGTTTGGGGAATGGCAGGGGGTGAGGAGGGAGTTAGCGAGAGTTGAAATGTGAGCATATTGCCTAACTTTTTTTGGTCGAAGGATAATCCTTCGATCGTTCGATCAAACTATTTGCGCAAAAATCCTTCGATTTTGATATCCGTAGTCGAAGGATTTTAATTCCCAGTTGAATATCAAGGGTTAATTAACCCTCGATATTCGACCCTTGATGAATTTGCCCCTAAGTATTGATAAATCCAACACAGCTCTCCAATTAAACTTTCTAAAACACATATTTTCTCTTTGTTAGTCTCCTTTTTATCTATGCTGAAGCCATGGAATTAGTCCTTGTATGGGAACAAATTGTAAAAAAGTGTGATTTGAGGCAAACTATATGCTTAGGGTTTTTTTTGGTGCCAGTACCTATCACATATTGAACTCAACAGGACAATGTTTTAATCCCAGCATTCAGTCATGAAAGCTCTTACCCCTGCAGTGCCTATTGCTTTAATAGGTCTCTCGACTGATGGCTAACTCACTGCTTAGAAAGGCTGCAGATGCCATCTGTTATACCATCTACATTTATTCACACGCATTGTTGCACGAATGTTCACTTACGGTTTAGCTTTATTTTTGGGTCTGTTTTATTTGAGGGAAGTGGACAAATAATCAAGACTTTACACACCTACAAAGCTACAAATACAAGAGTCCTCTGCACTCAGCCCATTGTCAATATATTTAAGACATTGAGACATTTTGTACATACAGCTACTAAAAAATGCCTTAGAGGATATAGTGCAACAACATCTCAAGGTGCCAAGTAAATAATTCTGGTGTGATGGATATCTTTTTTTCCCACCAATTTCCAAGTTCTAATCTAAGTCTTGTAACCACTCTTAGTCATAACTCCCTCCCCATAATTTCTGTCATCTCTTGCTGGGGCTTTGTTTTGCATTACCAGGAGCCTGGCAAAGTCTTTTTACAGAATCTTTTTTTGCGGATGCCTGTTGCTACGGAACAATCTTAAAAGACAATTTACTGAAATTGAATGTTTTTTTTCCCTTCTCATTATATTGTGTTAGTGAACATTTTTTTTCTTTTCAACAAAACAGCACGGTATACTTTTAAAATAATTTAAAATGCCAAAGAAGGTGATACGCCATAGTCTAAATGGCTCATCCAATGGCCATAAGTAAGGACACGGCAAGCAATGCAGTATGTGTAAATGATGACTCCCCCATTAAGGTAATTCTGTTGCTAACTTTAACTTAAATAAGCCTAAGCAGACTCATTTCTTCATTCAAAATCCTTTTTTATGCTCTTACAGGCATATATACTGTTCGATATAAAAATAAAACTGGGTAAATAGATAGGCTGTGCAAAATAAAAAATGCTTTCAATATAGTTACACAAAAATGTAATGTATAAAGGCTGGAGTGAATGAATGTCAAACATAATAGCCAGAACACTACTTCCTGCTTTGCAGCTCTCTTGGTTTCCACTGATTGGTTACCAGGCAGTAACCAATCGGTAACTTGATGGGAGGCACATGGATCATAACTGTTGCTTTTAAATCTCAGCTGAATGCTAAGGATCAATTGCAAACTCATTGAACTGTTTTGTCCCATGTGGCCCTCACTTATATAAGCTGACTAACTCAGAGTTAGAGAGCTGCAAAGCAGGAAGTTGTGTTCTGTTCTTTTATTCTGTTCTTTTATGCTAGACATCTGCTCAATCCAGCCTTTATTGATTAAATTTTTGGCAAACTAATTATTTTTGAAACTTTTTTTATTTTGCACAGCCTATCTATTTATCCAGTTTTTAATTTTATACTGAACTGTTCCTTTAAAACTTTAGGGGTGCAAAATTGTAAAATAAAATCTCATTAACAGAGTAGTGCTAGTGTAATAAAATGTACAGGCTGTGCTTTACCCTTTGGGTACAGGTTGATGTTTGCAACACTGGCAGAAGCAAGGAAGCCCTACACGTGGAGGTATATTTATCAAAGGTTGGATTTTAGTGGTTTTAGAGGTCTTTGATATTTATTAAAAGATCCAAATAAAAAAAATAGTATGAATGGAAAAAAGTACGCAAAAAATACGAATAACTCTAAAAAGTTTTTCAGACAATTCCTAGTGAAAAAAATCCCAAAACTTCTAAAAGTCCGAATTGAATTAAAATGTTTTTTTTTCTAATAAGTAGCTACTCCTCCTTTTTAGGTGTAAACGTTAAGTAAAGTAATAGGGAAACTATTCGTTTACTTAAAGTTTACGCCTAAAAGGAGGAGGAGTTACTCATCAGTAAGACATCGTGAAGAGAATGAGTAAAACAAAAGGCATCATTTTAATCTATTATTTAGGGGCCGATTCACTAACTTCGAGTGAAGGATTCGAAGTAAAAAAACTTCGAATTTCGAAGTGTTTTTTGGGTTACTTCGACCATCGAATGGGCGACTACGACTACGACTTCGAATCGAACTCATTCGGCCATTCGATAGTCGAAGTACTGTCTCTTTAAGAAAAAACTTCGACCCCCTAGTTCGGAAGCTAAAAGCTACCGAAGTCAATGTTAGCCTATGGGGAAGGTCCCCATAGGCTTTCCTAAGTTTTTTTGATCGAAGGATATTCCTTCGATCATTGGATTTAAATCCTTCTAATCGTTCGATTCGAAGGATTTTATCGTTCGATCAAAGGAATGATCCTTCGATCGTTCGATCACACTATTTGCGCTAAAATCCTTCGACTTCGGATTTTAATTCCCAGTCGAATATCGAGGGTTAATTAACCCTCGCTATTCGACCCTTTGTGAATCGGCCCCTTAATGTAAATGAAAATAAATTTGAGGTTGGAAGTTTATCATCTTTTGACACACAATTCCTAGAATATGCACAGGGAGTAGAATCATGGGAGTGAGGATTTATACAACAGCTTAGTAGAAAGAAGTCTACTCTACTATTCCATAGCTCCCCACTCACACAACTCAACTTATCCCTCTATCAAACAAAATCCAGGGAGCTTAACCCAGAGTTATAAGGGAATTGGAAAATCAGCAAATGCATCATGTGTGGCATAAAAATAATGTAATTTGCATTTCTTCTGCTGTTGCACTACCCTACTAATGACCCCAGCTTGTCTATCTTGCAGTCATTTTTTGAGATATCACTCAACAAGAACCCATTAATATTCTTTGTGTAAGGTAGAAGATGCCTGTCAAAGCTACAAAAGTAAAAGAAAAAAATCCAGACTGCACAAAGAACTAAATCTCAAAAATGGCATTAAGGGATCCGTCTTGCCAAGGTTGCTGTTAGCTGAGCCAACTTGGACTTAATCTAGTTTTGCTCTGTATAATATTAAATAACAATAACATATATTTTTTTTCAAAAGTACAGTTTATATATAATTGATAATATACATTTAGCTTATAGGTTTTTAATGAATTAAAATGTTTTAAATTAGGTATGTTTCCAACCGTGCCTTATTAAATAAAATGTAAGCCTTAAAAAAGAATGTAAAATTACTCATGGTTCTCTTCTAAGCACTTTTGCAATTTGTGTCTGTTACCTAAATCCTCTTTCTCAGCACTGTTAGTATTGGGGAATATAGTCTGTATTGCAATGGGAAGCATTCTTCCAATACTACTACAGTAGATTGTAGTGCTCTAGCTACAACAGCTCTTAGAAACAAGTCAATAGCTTCTTTTCAATAATAACTTTTCTTAAATAATAGTTTTGAAGACTTTGACTAATTTGCATTTCTATACTCTGATGTTTTCAAATGAAATCCCTGACCCAAAGAGTCAAAAATGAGCTGTGTTGTTGGAGGCAACAGCTTTGTGCAATATCTGCTAAGGCTCCCTTCAATTTTCTGATTTGTAGAGGTGTCAAAAATAGTTTCCTGTAAAGAAGACAAGGGTAATGAGCAATGAAATTGATATACAAACAGTACTCCTTTGGCACAAGACACACGAGTGAAAGTCAGCTGAGATCATCACAGTTCCCTTTTTCTTCTTCATTGGTTGGTTTATTAAGATTTCTATTTGTAGAGCTAAAAACTTGGGGTCTTAGACATTCTAAGAGAATGCCTGCAAATCTCAGTATGGGATCCCAGGTATGGGATCCAATATCCATAAAGCTCAGAATTACAGAAAGGCCATCTCCCATAGACTCCATTTTATCCAAATAATGCACATTTTTTAAAATGAGTTTCTTTTTTTTCTGTGATAATAAAACAGTGCCTTGAACTTGATCCTAACTAAGATATAATTAATCCTTACTGGAGGCAAAACAAGCCTACTAGGTTTATTTATTGTTTACATAATTTTCTAGTAGACTTAAAGGGAATGTAAAGGCAAAAAAAATAAAATCCCAAAAATTTTTGCAAAAAGAAACCAATCTCCAATTTACTTTAATTAAAAAATGTCTACAATTTTTATAAAAAAACCTGACTGTATGCAGTGAAATTCCCCCTTCATTTACTTGCTCTGGCTGCTGTGGATAGGAAACCTCAGATGGTCCCTAACTGCTCTGCAGGGAAAGGATAATAATTTCAAACAGCAGGGGGAGCCCCTCCCACCTTACTTCCCAGAACTCGAGCAGCTTTATTTGTTTTCCTGTAGAGCAGCTGGTGACCGTGTAGAGATTCATATACACAGCAGTCAGAGCAAGTAAATAAAAGGGGAGTTTCACTGCATACAGTCAGGTTTCTTATAAAAATGGTACAGATTTATTATTGGGGATAGGTTTCTTTTTCAGTTAACAAAGTAAAAATGGGATTTTGTTTTTGACTTTAGATACTCTGTTTCCAACTCCAGCTGCAGGGACAAAGATCATGGAGCCAGATTTAAACAGATAAACTGAGATTCTGTTTGGAGGATTATTTTGCAACAGCCACTGGTTCTGCAGAGTTGGAGAAAGTTTGTATTAAACAATACAAAAACTATAAAATCCACATTAGATTACATGACAACACAGGACCCAGTGCAGTCTGCATATTCTGAAGTTAATCAGTCTTGCTGTATTTGCTTCTATGGTAGATATTATTTGACTTGTTGTTTTTTTGTTTTGATAATTTATGACGATCCCAAAGCAGCAGCCCAGACCACACTGAGCATGTGCATGGTCTTGGTCTTGCTGAGATGTATGAGAAAGTTACAAGATGGTGACACCCCGTGGTCAACTTTGAAAGCATAAATCATTTGTTTAATTAGGCTTTGGGTGCAGTAAGTTCATGTTTATGTTTAGTATACAAAATACAACATTTAGGCTATTGTAATCTTTAAGATCTACAGTTACTTTTATGTTTGTGTATATGTATATATCTGGATTGGTCTGTACATGTATGTATGTGTGCATATATGTGCAATGGGGATAATTTGAAAGGGTTGAACATGATGAACCATCGTCTTTTTTAACCCAAAATATACTATAGAAATACAATTAATTTCTGGATATTTATATATTTATCAAAATAATGCTGATGTCATACAAAGAAGCCAAGAAGCTGCTGGGCACACATAGGTGGACTTTGGCGAAAGCAGCTGGTCTTACAGTAGGAAGTCCAGTTGAACAGGACTGCCCTTAATGTTCTGCCAGAAACATACACAGTTTTGCCAGTCCTTTTTTGTCTTAACTTCTACATTCTACATTACATTAACAGCTGAGAGTAATATAGTGTTAGCGCTATATAAGTAATGGCACATGGGGTATTTTGACAGGTGCTGAAGTCAATAGTGGTCAAAACACCTCTATCCATCTGCCCTTCTGTCACACCAGCGACAAAGGCAGATTATATACCATACAACTATATATGGGCAGTACTGTATTTAGGTCCAGTGGAGCCCTAAGCATCAGCCTGACTTTACCTTTCATAGACTGCCCTGCACAAGTGATCACACAAGAGAGGAGTACCTCTCCATCCAATATGCTCCCATGCCAGATTTAGCCACAGGTGTCTAGCAGCCGGCTGGGGAGAATTTGTTTCCAACCATTTTTTAATATATAGGCACAAAGCTCTGCCCTCTGATGCCCAGTAAACCAGCCTCTATGGATATTTGCCAGTTTTAAGGAGAACTAAAGCCTAACTAAAGAAGTAGCTAGAAATGTTCTGCATTGTGTTTTGTGCTTCTGTACCAGCCCAAGGCAACCACAGCCCTTCAGCAGTAAAGATCTGTGTCTCCAAAGATGCCCCAGTAGCTCCCCATCTTCTTTTCTGCTGATTCACTGCACATGCTCTGTGCTGCTGTCACTTACTGAGCTTAGGGACCCACTCACAATATACAGTACACATAGAATAGAAATGTCACAATATAAAGCTGATTAGTAATTAATACAGATAATTACTACATGGCAGCACATAAACCAGTGCAATTAGCATCAGAATTTAATAATCAGCAAACCTGTAGCATCAGCTTATATTACAGACCAACCTCATTTTCTGCTGGATAATTAGTGACGAGCCCTAAGCTTAGCTTCTCAACAGCTGCTCAGAGCCCACTGAGCATGTGAGTGTCACAGACACTTTCCAAGATGGTGACCCCCTGTGACAAGTTTGAAGTCCTGGATCATTGCTGCTATTGACAAGCTGAAACTTTAGCCTTGTGCAATAAGTTCAGTATATAAAACATGGCATTTTTAGCCATATTAATTTTTAAGGTTTACTTCTCCCTTTTAAGTCATTAATTAATAGATTCTACCATCAAAACCTTGCCCGGCAGGATATTCCACAACTTCACTTCTCTCACTGTTTTCTCTTTGTTTTCACAGATGAGATTGAAATGCTGGAGAGACTGTGGTTATCGGGAATTTGCCATAATGACAAAATTGAGGTGATGAGCAGCAAATTAGACATCGACAACATGGCAGGTGTATTCTATATGCTTCTGGTTGCTATGGGATTGAGTCTTCTTGTTTTTGCTTGGGAGCATCTCATATACTGGAAGCTTCGACACTGCATGAGGCATTCTGGGAAACTGGATTTCCTGTTGGCATTTAGCAGGGTAAAGGCAATAATTCAGTTTGTTGTCTTTTGTTGTTTTTTTTGAAACACATTAGGGTGAACGTAAAATGTTGTACAGGTATAGGATCCCTTATCCGGAAACCCGATATCCAGAAAGCTCTGAATTACGGAATGGCCGTCTCCCATAGACTCCATTTTATCCAAATAATCAAAATTTTTTTAAAATTATTTCCTTTTTCTCTGTAATAATAAAACAGTAGCTTGTACTTGATCCCAACTAAGATATAATTAATCCTTATTGTAAGAAAAACCAGCCTATTGGGTTTATTTAATGTTTAAATGAATTTCTAGTAGACATAAGGCATGAAGACCCAAATTAAGGAAAGATCCATTTTCCAGAAAACCCCAGGTCCCGAGCATTCTGGATAACAGGTCCTATACCTGTAAATGCAAAAATAACTGAAAAAAGTTAAGAAACAAAATTTGCATTTTGAAATGTTATGTTCAGTAATGACAATTGAAATTTTAATTGCACATAATGCATTTTGAATGTGGGCTTTTGCTTAAAAAGATTTATCACGTGCACTACAGGGGAGATTTATTCAAAATTGAGCTGGCATTAAAAAAAAGCAAAAAAAAATAACACACATATGATCATGGGACTTTTTAAACCATCAAAATGTGTGGGTTTATTAGATAAAAAGGCAAAAAGTCACCAGAAAAAAAAGTTGACGAATTTCTATAATAATCAATAGTCTCTAACAAATGGATTTATTTATTTGTTTTCACCGTTTATGAAACATTTGAGACTGAAGACTTGCAAATGAGTGCTTATGAATGGCAAAAACATAGGAAACAATGTATTTTTAAATTATAAGATTAACCAAAATGCTTTTTTTTAAGCACAGGTTCTATTTATGGTGCTAATTATTAGCAAATATGTTTTTTTGGTGTATACTGTCTTTTTAAAGAAGCTAAATTCTAAGGGAAAAAAGTGTAAAAAAAAAGGTTATACAAGTTTTTTCTGTGTGGTTTCCTTTTACTGCAATCGACCTTGAAAATGAGTCTGTCTCCCTGTATTTCTGCACACAAAGGGGCCCATTTACTTAGTTCGAGTGAAGGAATAGAGGAAAAATAGTCAGAATTTCGAAAGTTTTTTTTGGCTACTTCGACTATCGAATGGGCTACTTCGACCTTCGACTATGACCTTCAACTTCGAATTGAACGCTTTGAACTAAAAATTGTTCGACTATTCGATAGTCGATGTACTGTCTCTTTAAAAAATTCTTCGACCCCCTATTTCGCCACCTAAAACCTACCGAGGCCAATGTTAGCCTATGGGAAAGGTCCCCATAGGTTTCAAATCCTTCGAATCGTTTGATTGTTGGAATAGCGCTAAATCCTTCGACTTCGATATTCGAAGACGAAGGATTTTACTTTGACGGTCGAATATCGAGGGTTAATTAACCCTCGATTTTGACCCTAGGTAAATGTGCCCCCTCAACATGCATTCTTTTTACTGCTACCAGATAAGGTGCTATGAGTCTACAAAACAAATTAAACGAGTGTTAAATTAAAATGATCACAAAGTAACATTTTGTTTTTGCAGTCGTTTTGCAGTCGTTTATTACATTTAATCAGTTATTTCTCTTTTACTGAAATATCAACAGAATATCTTTATCTACCAAATTATGGGGGTGCTTTACTTGAGTGATTATAATAAAAGAGTAATATAATCGCATATTTGCATAGACACCGTCCATGGTCTAATGACAATCTCAATTATGAATGTGCTTTTCTACAAACTCATTCATCATTTTTCCACGCACGCTGTCATTACTGATCTTCTGCAATTGATTTTCTGCCTCTCCACCTACAACCCCCACACTAATCCTCTGCTTATGCATTGCATCTTCTATGTGGACACAGCAGTGTGATACGATACACTGTGGGACACATTTACTTAGCTTGAGTGAAGGATTCGAATGAAAAAAACTTCGAATTTCAAAGGTTTTATTTGGCTACTTCGACCATCGAATTGGCTACTTCGACCTTCGACTACGAATTTGAAACGAATGATTCGAACTAAAAATCGTTCGACTATTCGATAGTCGAAATACTGTCTCTTTAAAAAAAACGTTGACCTCCTACTTCGCCACTTAAAACCTGCCGAGCATCAATGTTAGCCTATGGGGAAGGTCCCCATAGGCTTTTTAGCAAATTTCTGATCGAAGGTATTTCGTTCGATCGATGGATCAAAATCCTTTGAATCGTTCGATTCAAAGGATTTAATCGATCGAATGATTATTCCTTCGATCGTTAGATCGAACGAATAGCTGTAAATCCTTTGACTTTGATATTTAAAGTTGAAGGATTTAACTTCGATTAACTTCGAATTTCGAGGGTTAATGAACCCTCGATATTCGACCAATAGTAAATGTGCCCCTGTGTATTCCAGAAATGATTTTGATTTTATTCCATCTGATACTAATAATAGGGTTTAAAAATATTTTAACCCGCATATTTAATAAAAGGTGCTCAGGAGCAGTCACCCACAGCAACCAATAGGATATTTACTTCTAAACAGATGACCAGTAAATGCTACCTGCTGATTGGTTGCTATGGGATACTGCTCCTGGGCAAACCTAATAACTTTTATTACATAATTCTGTTTATTGCTAGTTATGGGCAAATTATTCTGCTTATTATTCTGCTTATTTCACAGCTTCGCCAACCAAAATATTTCCCTGGTATTTTGACTTCAGAAAAGAGTTTGAAACCATAGATAGATGTACCAATGGCCTGTGATGTAGCACTTTTTAAAATTAAAATCAACCATAGACCCCCTTTTACAGAAAATGTAAAACTTCTGGGGTCTCATTTACACAAGCCTAGTTAGACATAGCAACCAGTCAGCAACCGTTTTTGGCCAAGTTAGAAAAAAAGGCAAAATTCTAAATCCATTATTTTTTCATACTGATCCTCACAAACTAAGTGGGATATTTACTAAAACTCAAATGTGTCCCATTTTTTTTATTAAAACAATGAAACCTAATTCCCATCCATGAATTCATTTACCAAAATCTACTTGAAAAAGTCGATGCGTGAAAAGTCTCAATATAATTGTTTGACAATTTGAATTGTACAACTTTTTCTAAGTTGTTGCCAGAATCATACGATATTTTCGAGTTTTCCAAAAAAAAAAAAAACAGATTTATTTGTATTATCGTATGAAAACCAGAACAGATCACGATGTCAAGAAATATCTTCAAACTGTAAAAGGGGCATCTGCCATTGACTTCTACATGACCTTGACAGGTTTTGGATGGAGTATTTTCAGATTCTGATTTTTAGCAGCTTTGGGATATAATAAAACTCTAAAAACTCAAGTTTTTTTTTCCCCTCCAAAAAAATGAGTTTTCCCCCCCAAAAAAACAGAAAAAATCGAGGCTTCATAAATAGACCCCTTAATGTTGATCTTGGTGTTAGAAAGTTCAGGCAGAACTAGTTAATGCACAGCCAGAGAAACAACTTTAATGTTTTAAATAAAAAATTATTTCTTCAGTTTTTTTGTTTTTTTGTTTTTTTTTTTAAATGAATCAAAGAATTCTAGCAAGCTTTACATTCAAATTCCTGAGAATTACTTTAAAATTCTGTTTGCTTTCAAGCTTCTCAGTGCTCATCATTATCTCAATGTGTCCATCCTACAAAGAAAACTATCAGGCATTAGACACTCTTGTGTATATCATAATTAGAGGAATACTGCATATGTCTACAAAAACATTGTTTAGTTAGAATAAGTTCATACTATATGGCAAAAATGGTTTCATGCAATGTTATATTTCTTGTTTAACTGGTTGTTGAGATTTGCAACACTTTCTTAGGAAAGAAAAAATACACACTGTTTGAAGGTGATGCTAAATACATGTTACGTTGCAACATTCACAAGTATTTTATAATTTAAGGGGCAGATTTACTAAGGGTCGAATTTCGAAGTTAAAAAAACTTCAAAATCCAACCCTCGAATTGAAATCCTTCGACCTCGAATATCGAAGTCAAAGGATTTTTAGCGTGTTCGATCGATCGAACGATTAAATAATTTGAATCGAACGATTCAAACTATTTTTAGTGATTGATTGAAGGATTTCTATTCGATCAAAAAAAAACCTTAGAAAAGTGCTGTGGAAGGTCCCCATAGGCTAACATTGCACTTCGGTAGCTTTAATTTGGCGAAGTATGAAGTCGAAGTTTTTTTTAAAGAGACAGTACTTAGATTATCGAATAATCAAACGATTTTTACTTTGAATCGAAGTAAATTCAAAGTCGTAGTATCCTATTCGATGGTCGAAGTATTCAAAAAATGACTTCGAAATTCGAACTTTTTTATCTTTGAATATTCACTCGAGCTTAGTAAATCTGCCCCTCTGTGTTGAGTTTTTGCCTTTCTTTGTAAATTTAACGTGCATTGGTGTTTCCACCAGCTCCTCGTGTTCTTTAATAGAGTAGAATATACAAATAAGATTAAAAATGTAGGAGGGATGATACAATGGATATTTCTTTCGATCAGTGATCCCCAACCAGTGGCTCAAGAGCAACATGTTTCTTACCAAGCCCTTGGATGTTGCTCCCAGTGGCCTCAAAACAGGTGCTTTATTTTTTAATTTTAGGCTTGGAGGCAAGTTTTAGTTGTATAAAAACAAGGTGTACTGCCAAACAGAGCCTCCTGTAGGCTGCCAGTCCACATAGGGGCTTACAATTAGCCAATCACAGCATGGCACCCCCCAGGAACATTATTCGAATTTGCGCCGTTTCACTTCTCGTTTTTGATGCCGGCGTCCATTTTTTTGACGCTGGCAAATATTCGTGGCCATTTTGAGAATCGCGCAAATTTGTGCCTGGCAAATAAATCCGCCCCATCACAATTTTTCATGCTTGTGTTGCTTAATAGACTAAGGGGCAAATTTACTTATGGTCGAATATCAAGGGTTAATTAACCCTCGATATTCGACTGCCGAATTGAAATCCTTCGACTTAATATCAAAGTCGAAGGATTTACCACAATTCGTTCTAACTAAAAATCGTTTGATCGAACGATTAAATCCTTCGAATCGTTCGAATTTTTCTTTGACCTAAAAACCATTAGAAAGCCTATGGGGACCTTCGGTAGGTTTTAGGTGGCGAACTAGGGGGTCGAAGTTTTTTTTTTAAAGAGACATTACTTTGACTATGGAATGGTTGAATAGTCGAACGATTTTTAGTTTGAATCGTTCGATTCGAAGTCGAAGTCGTGGTCGAAGGTCGAAGTAGCCAAAAAAATCATTAGAAATTCAAAGTTTTTTTTATTCTATTCCTTCGCTCGAGCTAAGTAAATGGGCCCCTAGGTAAGGGCAAAGAAATTGGCAAGAGTATACAAAATAAATGTGACAATAAGAGTCAGCATACAGGGAATCAATTGCAAGGTAGCAATTGTACAGCAGGGTCAATGGAACTTAAGACTCAAAACTTAAGAGGTATTATATGGATGCCATTTGAAAGAAGATGCTTTTCTTCAATCAATGCTGCAGTGTATTACTAGGATGTGTAGAACTGCATGTTCCATTGAAAAACTAAGCATGTCATGTGTCATAACAATATTTATTAACTAGAATTTCCCCTGACCAAAACATCGGCAACAGGGTGAAGGTATATAGGGGAGGCATAAGAAATAAATTGTTTGTTAATTTTGGAATTGCTGCAGGAGTGGAACAAATGTCATATTTAAATAAAATATTTTCTCTTATTGAAGGTTAATGGAACCCATACTGCTGTTGAGTTTTAGGATTAGAATAGTTCTATATAAACATTTGGTTGAGTGTAAGGGATCTGGGTCTTCTAGTAGATTATTTTAATCAAAAGTTATTGCAGGCCCGTCTGTTGTTGGTACCTAATTCAATAATTTGTTTAAGTGCACTATGCTTCTCTGTTGCACTGCTTCACATTTCTGCCCAGCTGAAAGCTTAACGGCTGAATCTAAATGCTATATCTTTTATTACTAAGCTCTCTGTTCTTCTCAGATCATCTGCATTTAATTCCTTTCCTCTGACATGACAGCGATCATGTCATTAACATGCCAGCCACATTAGCAACTGCCTGAAAAATGCATCTCTTGATCACACAGTGATTTCTCAGGCAATATTTTTTCGCTGTAATAATAAAACAGTAGCTTGTACTTGATCCCAACTAAGATATAATTAATCCTTATTGGAAGCAAAACCAGCCTTTTTGGTTTATTTAATGTTTAAATGGTTTTCTAGTAGACTTAAGGTATGAAGATGTAAATTATGAAAAAAACTGTTATCTGGAAAACCCCTGTTCCAGAGCATTCTAGATAACAGGTCCCATACCTGTGTTTTCTTTTACATTGTCTAATTGTGTTAATTTGTTTCATTATTTATACACCTTCACACAAAAACCATTAATTTCAGTGTGAAAAATTCAAGCAGCAAGTAAATTCTGCCACAATAAATGACAATGGATCTGGAAAAGAACAACACTTCAGCAGGCTTCAAGGAAATATCCGCAACAAAACAAGTTATTTCTTAATATAAAAAATGGATCTACCGTCCCTGTCCGTAATCTTTATAATGTGCTCCACTCAAATTGTTCTTAGCAAGGTTACTAAGGTCACTGAAAGGGATTGAGAGTGACATTTATTTAGCTAAATGATATAGTTCTGTCTGTTTAGTATCTGTTAAGAAAATAAATACGCAGCATAGAAACCAATGTCTTTGTTTGTTGCAAACATTGCATGGAATAGTAAAGAATGTCCAGTTCGGTACTACCCACAGTCTTGCATTAGAGGACTTTAGGAATTCCCTAAGGAAATCAACTATAGTGAAAACAAAAATATCAAACATGAAGTAATATAACTATATACATTGATTTGTCCATTCTCTAAACATTAGAAAGGCCAGCAATCAGGACAAGCTGGCTATACAGTTTCCAGTAGGAATACAACTATGATCTGGGGGGTTTATTTTTTACCCACTCATCTCTCTAACTTGCATTTATCCGCCCACGGACATACTCTATAGATGCAGGTATAGTACTTGCAACAACCTTCTGCCTAGCACTCACATAAGCATTGCAATAGTTACACCCCTTCAATAAAGCATAATCTGTCCATTTGAAACCAGCACCCAACACTAATCTGGCAATCAGTGGTATTTATTGACTTGTGCCCAGCCCGCCCCTCTGTGATGTCACTGAAGGGGCCAGTGTGCAGGTGCGAAACTATAAAAAGCCATGACTGGAGGCCGAAGCGAGGCATAGTTAGATCGCGCCCAGGGTGGGTGCATGGTGAAGTTCAGCCTGAACCTGCCTGTGACCCAAAAAGGTTGTGCAGAAGTTGGCAGGTAAATTTGTGGGTTTAGGGCCGGCCCACACATCACTAATGTCCATACCTTAAAGGTAGCCATACACAGGGAGATCCACTCGTTTGGCGATGTCACCAAACGAGCGGATCTCTCCACAATAAGCACACATTGAGGTGGGCAATATCGGGCTGATCCGATCGGGGGGCCCTAGGGAGATCATAATGGAGGTAATACGGGCGGTCAGATGCAGCCGTGATCCAACAGGATTTTTAACCCTGCCCAATCGACATCTGCCCAACTTTTGGCCAGATATCGATCAGGAAAGCCCATCGAAGGGCACCACACACGGGCCAATAAGCTACCGACTGTCGGCAGCTTTTATCAGCCCCTGTATGGGGGCCTTACGTTTGCAAAAAATTCTTTAATAATCATATAAACCCAAAAGTATTGTTTTGCCACCACAATGGATGCAGCTTAGTTACCATCAAGGTCAAGCTACTATATTATTTTTACAGAGAAAAAAGGAAATCATTTGGAAAAATTTTAATAATTTACTTTCAATGAACTCTGTGGGACCTCAGTTGGAAATTCCTAGATAAAGGGGTTTCTGGTTAAGAGATCCTATACCTGTAGTAGATTTACCAACAAACCATTGCAGTTCTGAGTTAAAGAAAAAAGAACCCCTTGTTAATCAATCTTGATCCAAATATAATTCCCCTATTCTATGGGGCCCATTTACTTAGTTCGAGTGAAGGAATAGAATAAATAAAACTTCGAATTTCGAATGTTTTTTTTGGCTACTTCGAACATTGAATGGGCTACTTCGACCTTCGACTACGACTTTGAATAGAAAGATTTGAACTAAAAATTGTTCGACTATTCGACCATTCGATAGTCGAAGTACTGTCTCTTTAAAAAAAAAAACTTCAACCCCCTAGTTCACCACCTAAAACCTACTGGAGTCAATGTTAGCCTAAGGGGAAGGTCCCCATAGGCTTTCTAAGCTTTTTTGGGTCAAAGAAAAATCGTTCGATCGATGGATTAAATCGCGGTAAATCCTTCGATTTATATATCGATATTCGGCCATAAGTAAATTTGCCCCTAAGTGTCAAGCTAATTCCCATGGTACTTGAAATTCTGTTATTGTTTCAATTGATTCCAACTCAAAAATTCATAAATTTGATGTATATAAATTAATTAAATTCATTTCACCTAAACAACCATTGTATATTATCAAAAAATCAAACACATTAATTACCCTGTGATGTAGGTTTCTGAGATCTTTTAAATAAACAATGAAATAGTGCAATTCATTTAAGCTCCGTTCAATTAATTGGGGAACATATTGTGAATTTGTCACTTCACATTCACCAGTTAACTAAAGTGCAGTGCTCAAATAAATAAATAATACATTAGGATTCAATCCTTACTAATAAAGGGATTTATGCAAATAAATTAATAAATAATGGATTACCAATCCGTAGAATCAATTAACCATTAAGCCCAATTCATTGGTAGAAAGGAAAAATGAATTTCATAGAGGGTGGAGTGAAACTATATTATTGTTGGCTACCTTTGGTACACCACAAAGCTGGGGACGTCCGTATACCTGGGACTGTGGTCTCGTATATTACCTTCCCTATCTGCTGTAAGAGGTAAAGTCTCTAAAAAAAAGTCACAGGATGCTTAGAGGGAAGGAGAGGTTAGAGAGAAGTATGGAGATTGAGCGTAACCACTAACACCTGCACTTGAACTCACTTAATCTAAAATTGGTATAATCAAGTAAATTCAAATGGTGCCGACGCACGTTTCACTGTATAGCTTTATCGAGGCAACAAACCATTGCATGCAGATCTCATTATGTAAGTTAGTCTCATATACAGTCTATATGAACTTGTTTCAAAAGCAAGGTTATTAAACAAGAGTAGATGCAAACGTAATTATAAATTTACATTATCTAAATGAAAACTAGTTTTATATTACAGGTATGGAATCTCTTCCAGAAGCCCATTATCCAGAATGCATGGAAGGATAATCCCATTACCAACCCATTATCAAGTTTCTCATTTTTCTTAATGATTTACTTCACTGTAATAATAGAACAGTACCAGTATGTGATGGTAATTACGCTGCATGAATCCATTTATGAACGTTTAAACATTTTTAAAAATGTCTTTATTATACTTAGGGGGTTATTTATGAAAGTTTGAATTTATCTCAATATTTTCTGCTACAAACTCCGATCAAATCCGCTTGTATTTTGTATTCTTATTTATTACATTTTCCCGAAAATTTGCTTTGCTGAAAAAAAATCTGATTTTCCTTTTTTTTTTTTAATTTCTATCCGATTTTCATGATTTTTTCAGATTTTACTATCCGTTTTTCACGATTTTTTTGGAATTTTCACCCAAAAACTCAGAAAACTTTGGGGTATTGCACGAAACCCAGCGCACATCAAAAAATCATTGGGACTTCTCCAATTGACTTATATGCAACCTCGACACGTCTGAGATGTTGTATTTTCATATTCAGACTTTTCCATCCTCGGGGTTTAATAAATTCCGATAAATTTGTGATTTTTTTAAAAGTCCGATTTAATTTTAAAAAAATCACAAAATTTTCTTGATTTTTGCATTCAGAGTTTAGTAAATAACCCCCTTAAAGTATAGTGATCGAGACCTTTATGAAGAACATCCCAAAAATTCGAAATAATCGATCCCATACCTTTATTATTTATTTGTATTAATGAAGTGCTAATGTATTTCACAGTTCTATATGATTAATAGAGATGACGGCAATATTTTACCGCGTTTAGCAGAGAAAAACGCTCACAGACATAAACGCCCATAAAAAAGTCGCATGGTCTGAAAAATGTTGCACAGTTTGAAATATTGTCGCTCAAAGAAATGCCCATTGACTTCAATGTGTTCGGCAATTCACTTGCCGCTTCACAAATTTTTGGTCACATGATTTTTTGGATTTGGATTCAGTTCGACCAGGCACTAGGATTCGGCCAAATCCAGAATCTTGGCTGAATCCCAAACCAAAATCCTGGATTTCACTGTGAAACTGTATCATTCAAATAAATATGCTCATCCATAAGAATAATAATTGATCACCTTTATGCCTGAGGGAGCTCTTGATGCACAAAATAATATAAGTATTCAAAAACAGAATTAAATAATACTGCAATGTAAAATATACAAAATATAAAATCTCTAAAAATATTTAATACTTTCAAAAAGCTAAAATAAGAAAAATGTGTTCTGCAAAGTCAGCTTCTCCAGCTCTAAATTAATTTAATGGAGAAACCTAACTACATTAGCTACGGAGACCGATTGAAATTGTTGCGGTTAGGATACCTTTTTCTTACTAATAACATGAAGGTTCTGTTACAGGGTGCTTCACAGGCTCTGTTATACATGAGCTTTGAGACTGCATGAGTCTCCTCTTCAGATGTAACTTCTGAAGATAATACATTAGTGGCCTCCAAGCTGATTTATCACAACTATGAAGTTTCATGGATAACTTTCATCCTGGTCTCACAAAGCAATCTCGATGTGCAGGAAAATGCTTTAAAAGATTTGATAGCAGAACTATAACTACATGGAATGTTTAACATTTGTAGCCGTTATAAAAATAAATAGATTGTCTGTACCTGCATTTTCAATTATGTTTATTTTCAGGAAATTTCCTTTGCATAGTGATGGAGGAAAAGTGCTAGAAAAAATGAACTTGCTTGAATTACTAGCCTGTAAAGGAGGGATTTCCGGCCAACTTTTTTAAAAAAATTTGTACAGCTATGGGATCTGTTATCTGGAAACCCATTATCCAGAAAGTCCTGAATTACAGGAAGGCAATCTCCCATAGACTCTATTTTAAGCAAATCATTTTTTTAATGATTTCCTTTTTCTCTGTAATAATAAAGCTTGTACAGGAGCCCAGCTAAGAAATAAACAATCCTTATTGAAGGCAAAACAATCCTATTGGGTTTATTTAATGTTTAAATGATTTTTATGTACATTTATGTATGTAGATCCAAATTACAGAAAGATTCCTTATCCTGAAAACCCCAGGGGGCCATTTACTTAGTTCGAGTGAAGGAATAGAGGAATAAAAGTTCGAACTTTGAATGGTCGAATATGGCTACTTCGACCATCGAATGGGCTACTTCGACCTTCGACTACGACCTTCGACTTTGAATCGAACGATTCGAACTAAAATTCGTTCGACTATTCGACCATTCGGTACTGTCTCTTTAAAAAATTCCTCAACCCCCTAGTTCGCCACCTAAAACCTACCGAGGCCAATGTTAGCCTATGGGGAAGGTCCCCATAGGCTTCCTAACAATTTCCTGATCAAAGGAATATCCTTCGATCGATGGATTAAAATCCTTCGAATCATTCGATTCGAAGGATTTAATCGTTTGATTGAACGATTATTCCTTTAAACGTTCGATCGTAGGAATAGCCCAAAATCCTTTGACTTCGATATTCGAAGTCGAAGGAATTTTACTTAGACTGTCGAATATCGAGGGTTAATTAACCCTCGATATTCGACCCTAGACAAATGTGCCCCCAGGTGTCGAGCATTCTGGATAACAGGTCCCATATCTTAACTGGTTAGCTGCTGGAAAGGAAAGGTCTGACTGGTTGGTATGGAAAAACCAGATTGGGCAAATACTACTTCTTTTTTACATTCCCGATTAATTTTAAGAGAGAGAATTCAAATTAAAAATTAAGACTGACTGCAAATTGTTACTGGAATAGCATTGTCTACAATACATCATACTAAGGGGCAGATTTATAAAAGATCAAGAAGTAATGTTGAGGGGCAAAGTCTTCTTTGCCTTGTGCTAAAATTGACCTGCTACTGATTATAGAACCTGATTTATACCCTGTAGGTAAAGAAACATTCTATAAATTCAATATTTTGAGAATGTTTCTTTTCATGACATCATAGTCAGCCTGTAACAATATTCAGTGTATGTCATTTTCCTAAAATAAACCTGCCATTAGACTGAGGCTAAGAAAAGAGCTACCATTGTGCATGTCAATATCAACACATCAATACAACATACTGGGTTTGTGGCTATTTTTATCCTGCTTATGTCAGTAAATGATTTGAGAAGAGAAAATAAAGGAGAGTAGTAACACACATGCTATGGATGGCTGTACATATTCTGAAAGAGCCTTTTGCTTTCTGTAATGTTTGTTCTGGAAAACACATAAATGCAGGAACCAAGTTAATTCAATTTAACACCCTCTCTCCTGCAAGTCAGAGCATATTTTAGCATATGACTAATTTGGAATGATAATGCATAGATTTGCAAAACCAGTTGGAAAACTCTTGAATGTCCTTCTACCTTAGGGGAAACCAAAAGTTAAAAACTATATATTATATATGATACAGTATATGTTATTTCACATAATCAGGGATGGTTTGAAGATCGTACAGAGGGGGGCATTTCCCGAGGCCCCCTTATAGTCATTGATGGTTCTTATTTTTAACCATCTGACCCAGACACAAAGGAACTTGATAAATGCATGCTTCATCTCTCAACCATAATTATCTTCCAAAACTGGAAATAATTAACTTGACATATAGGGGCAGATTTATCAAAGGTCGAGGTGAATTTTCTAATGAAAAAATTTGAATTTTGAGCTATTTTTTGTGTACTTCGACAAGGAAATCGTCCAAATTCGATTAGAATTTGAAAGAAATGTGAAAATGTATTTATGTACTGTCTCTTTAAAAATTCAACTTCGATCATTCACCATCTAGAACCTGCCGAATTGCTGTTTTAGCCTATGGGGGACCTATTAAAACCTATTTGGAGTCAATTGGTAGACTTTGAAAAATTTAAGTTTTTTTTTTTAAATACTTCAAATCAAATTTGATCTTACTTCGATTGAATACAACCTATTCACCCGCGTAAATTTCAGTTGGTCTTTTTTTCTTGTAATTTTGTAATTATGGGAGTTCAAAAAAACTCCCATTACTTCGAAATTCAACCCTTGATTAATCTGTCCCTAAGTGTAAAAACTATGAAAACAACTAATACAAAGTTCTCCTAGAATGCTAAAAGTCCAATTGGTGGACTTTGAAAAATCTAAGTTTTTTTTGGGAATTCAGCTGAATACGGACCTATTAGATCGTAAATGGGCCTGTTCGACCAAAAAAAAACTTAGACTTCATTTTGGTTGGTCTTTTTGAATTCAAATTTTGAAGTTTTTTCAATTCGAATTTCGACCCTTGATAAATATGCCCCATACTGTACTTTATATAATATGTTCCATAACTCACACAGTGGTGCAGTACTTTATATACTAGTAGCTAGGGATGGGCGAATTTGACCCGTTTCATTTGGCAAAAAATTTGTGGCGCGGCAAACATTTTTTTGATGTGCGTCTTTTGTTTTTTGACGCACAACGCCATACAAGTCTATGGGCGTAATTTTTGCGGTAAAAAGAGGTGAAAAAATTCGCCCATCCCTAGGTAGTGGTTAATTTTGATATAGCAGGATGTTTTTGCTCCTGTATCCTCTTTTTCTAGTGATTTTCTCTTAATCTGCTATTTTGTCCTCTTGGTATGGATCCTGGCAGTGCCTTCTAGCTGTTCCCTTTATTATACACCTGCCATAGAAAACTAGCATGTGTAGCAAGGGACATCTTAAATCCATTTCAAGGTTGTTCTATTGTAATCTCCCCTATGTATTCAGTGTTGACCACACTATAGAGGTGACTGCACTTCTGGAGATATGTTAATAGCCTCTCAATCTCAGTTTACACCATCTCAGGTGCAGGAATTAGACAATAATATGGAGTTACTGAGAGAAAGGACAATAATGCAGTACTAGCTTCTAACAATCGTGTTTATTTCTACAACATGTTTCGGGCTCAAGGCTCTTTATCAAGTGTATTCAGTGTTGAGTTGTCTAACCTGTGGGTGGGACCCAATAAAACAATTCCACAAGCTGTAGTCTTGTGGCTTTGGGTGTCTATGGGATTCTAGTTCCAACAGAGCAGGAATATCACAGAGACATCTCAGATTTATTTCTAAAGAAATTTCTAAATTAAAAATTTCTAGAAAGTTCTAGAGGAATTGACAATGCCATTGATATTCTCAATACACCCTAAAATCCCACTCTGTGCAATTTTTTCAATTGCGTTTGTTTGTTTTCATTCAACCCCTTCAACCCTCCCCCATCTTGTTTTCTGAGAGGGGGGCCAGAATTTTGTCAACTTGCTGGGCTGCATTATGCATCAGTCTTTATTAATTTCCTTTTGCAAAACAGGAAGCTTTCTATAATAAGGTTGTTGTAAAATACAGGACCTAATCAGACAACACATGGCTTTTTAAATATTGCAAGCTAAGACATAAACACATAAAAAATTGTGGATAGATGTTACAAAATGCTCTTTCATAAAGGCAGAACATGACCTTTAGCTATTGTATTCCTTATTGGTTTGGATTTAGCAAATTATCACATTGCTGACATTCAGTTACAACATTTATGACATTTTCTATTCTGGATACAAGCATATTCCAGATTTCAACAGCAGAGTTCAGATATCTAGTGGTCATAAATCCTAGGGGGGAGTTCATGTTAATATGATGTACTTAGATAATATACAGTTTTTTTTAGCCTACAAACTGTTCACACTCTCTTCAGAAGAATCAGAAAAAAAATTGTCCCGAATCCATTATAGACATCGGATCTATTATACAAAATGCTTACTGGGTCTTTCCATAACTGTTGATCACCTTGACTTAAAAATAATTTTAAATGTAAAAACCTCAACAGCAAGTCATTTTTATTGCTAAAGGTTATAGTACATATAGTTCATACTTTAAGCCACATTATTACCTCCTCAATAGTTACATTAACCAACCACTGCTTTATATACTGTATATTTTTTAAATAACATTCAGATATTTGATTCAATTCCTTTCTTTCTCCCTCAGGGCATGTACAGTTGTTGTAGTGATGAAGATCCAAAGGATTCAGATCAACAGCTTCCTACACTGAATCACATTTACCCATCACAGAGGTTACCAGCCCTGCCCAACTCCTCTGTACCACCACCTCCATTGCCTTCAGCACCATTGCCATGTTCTAACTTTATACCAAGAGAAAGGCGTGTTGTAGAGAGGTGGCGCCATGCACGAAGTCCAAATTGTTACAAAGATATTTACACACCAACTCGTTCTGTACATGACCCAAATAACAAAGTGGCTCCTCCTCGACTTCCTCATAAAAATGCATTCTCTGATGGATTTCACCGTTACTATGGACCAATTGAACCTGAAGGACTATCAGACCATTTGGTTGAGTCAGGGCAAGCATTTGGCAAAGATAAAAAGATAGCATCATGCCAAATGTCACCACAAACTCAAAGGGAACATTTTTTGGAAAACCCACCCTCCTACTTTGCAATTGTACGGGAAAAAGATGCCCCAGAACCACCAGGGTGGCAGTCAAAAATTTCCAGAGGCCTTTATGAGAACTACCAGTCAGGAAAAGAGAGAACACCAAAGTCTACAGCTGGAGCACGAGGTAGTCGAACACCAGAAACTGCAACAAAGAAATTTGATCACTTGGGAAGCAGCTACCAATCAAAGGGTGCATGTGAAATTGAACGAGAGGTTTATAGTAGTGGAGGACCCAGTGGCAATCGCCCAAACAAAGCCAGTGTGGATTTATTTGATCAACCCCACTATAGTGGTCATACAAGATTCACCTATGAAGATGAACGCAGTTGTGGGAGGGATTGCCAGCATCGAAGAGATGACATGGATTTAGAATCCCAGCCTTTACTGCATAAAAAATCCAGTCGCTCTCACATGTGCAGAAGTCACTCTCATCCTTTAGTTATGGGTGCCAGTCAAAGCAAATATGCTGACCTTTCAGATTCTGATTCAGATGTATGTGAGCGAGAACCTCCTTGTGTTAAAACAGAAATGGGCCATAATTGTTGGTATTCACCAAACTACTTCTGCACATATCCATCTAGAGAACGTCAAGTATCATCTGCCCCACGCAAGCCAATGAGGTACTGGTCTGTAGATAAGTTAGGCAAGTATCGTCAGTTAAGCAAAGAGTATATTCCAGGCACATGTCATGGCTCTTGTTATTGCAGTAGTTTGGAAATGCTGCAACCTCACTGCCACAAAGAGCCAAGATACTTTAGCTGCTCAGATGAAAAGCTTGAACGAAGGTTAGACTGGGAGCACTTTCCTAGTGGTCACTGTTCCTTCTTTAACCATCATCACCATTCCTGTGACTTAGCTCCTATTCCTCCCACATCACGAAGTTTAGAGGACCTCAGCCGATGCCATTTGAGGTGTCACAGACACATCTTCTCACCAGAATGCCAGCCTAGATCAAGCCACAGTGGATCCCTTTATAAAAGAAGGGGTTCCGCACACTTCTCCAGTTTGGAATCAGAAGTATGACCAGAAGAGCGCTCAGTTGATTCCGAGACCATGCATATCTAGGAATTGAAAATTATAAATTTATGATACTTATATCTATACATACATACTTTTGAAACCAAAACTTACAATAATTTCAACAAGAGTGGAATGACTTTTCTCTTTCTCTCTTACATGGGCCATAATGTTTAATAATGCTAATTACAAATCTAAACTACTTTCCTACTATATAAGAAGAACTTTTTGTGAAATACAGCGATATTATTACAGCTTTACATTGGCTGTAAATGTTTTGAAATGACACATTTTTCCTACTGGCTGGACCAGCAAAAATACATATTTTAAATCATCTGATGGAAAGAGCCACTGTTTCCTCCAAACAAATCATACTACTGGCTGAGATTTGCAACTTCAAAGACCATGCTCAAGAATCTAAATAGTCTACAGTTAAAGATCCAGTTTTCAAGGCAACTTTATTAGGGACATTCAAATGAGGATTAGCACTGAGGAACAAGAATTTGGAAAGGTTAAGATGAAAAGAGGAGTAGTTATGGACATCATTTTTCACCCTCTTCTCCTCTAATTTTACTTTTTGAGGAAATGTTAAGGGCTTTCTCTAGACATTTATAACACTTTTAAGCACACTGCAATAGATTCATTAGTTGTAACTAGAATCAATTAGTATACTAATATAACTGATTAGAAGTAGTATTCTTAGAAAACTTTTTTTCACTGTTGTTTCTTGATCAAGATAAGAAATTGTTTGTGGCAGTACTGACCTTCTAAGCAGCTAAAATGGAATTCTGATGTAATGAAGTCAAATACATGAAACACATCAGTTAGCAGTAAAGGTTTATTATTATTATTATTATTATTACTATCTTTTTTTGAGACAAAACTGTGAAAGAAAACAAAACAAAAATATCTTTTTAAATAATTCAAACCTTTCGCATTGTTCAATGTTTACATGAAATGTATGCTTTATTTTGATTCATTTGGACCAATTTTTAAGAGAATGTCAGCATCTGATAAATTGTTTCAGGTAGAGCAAATATGTGTGGTGGTAATTCCTGGTTTTCATAAAATGCCATAGAATAGTATCTGCATTAAGCACATTTTTATTGAATAATAAAGAAATATGTAGCATTACAAGCCATTGGCCATTCAGGTAAAACTATGTACTATGAGTTTTTATTGCAGTGCCACTCCACTAATCAAGATCTGAGCCTGCTCAATGCATACCACTTGCACATAACCCCACTAAATAGCCAATGATTGGGTATGTAAGACGGTTTGATATATCCATATTGATAAATCATCCAATACAAAATACTTCATATTCCAATGTTCCATTGTGAAACTGAATTCCCCATTCTTCACCAGATAAATCACAAAGTATTTATAATCCCTAATCTACAGATGCAGCCACTTTGGTTTGTCTGTTTGACACAGAATAACTAAACACAGATATCCCATTTATCTCATTTAACACAGAAAACTGCGTCACAACATCCCATCTAATTAAAGCATTCACCATTGTTCACAATGGTGCTTTGGTATGCTAATGAAAGGTTAAATGCATTAAATGAGTTAAGATGACTTTAGATAACGCAGTTTCTTCAATTAACCCTGAGTCATGACGCATTTATCTCACAAATCCAAGTGGCTTCATCTGTAACTTGGCATACATTCAGTATACAATTTGATGCCCCCAAAATGTCTATAGATTCTTAGCGGCCCATTTATTAAAAGTCAAATTTTTATTTATATGTTTATCTAAATTCATGAATGCCATAAAAGTTATTAAAAGATCGGAATATTAAAAGTACAAACTGAAAAAAGTGCATAAAAAATTACGGATATCTCTAAAACCTCTAAAAAATTTTCAGATTTTCTGATAATTACTGGTGAAAAGAAAATCCAAAATCCTCTAAAAGTCTGCATGGCTAAAAAAAAAGTCCAATAGGATCAGCACAGAAGTTTTGTGGGGGGTATTTTACACAGGGAGGGTTATTTACTAAAAATCAGAATTTATCTCATTATTTAAAAAAAAAAAAAACTAAATTCCAATACCCAATTTCACCTTCTAAACCCGAATCATATGATTTTTTTCTGAAAAGCTCGAATTTTTTCAGTCTAATTCCAGCGCAGACCATAGAAACTTCAAAATAGTATAGGGACCTCTGCCATTGACTTATACACAACCTCTGTAGGTCTTAGATGGCAGATTCAGTCTTTTTGCTGCACCTGGCTTTAATAAATTTAGAAAAATGTGATTTTAAAAAAAACCTGAAAATTTGAGTTTTGCCCCAAAAAGCCAGACCTGAGTTTAATAAATAATCCCACATATAAATCTCACATTTTTAGAGGATTATAGAAAAAATAGAAAAATACGATTTGCAAAAAAAAAGTAAATCTGAATGTTAATATATAGGCCCCTTAGTGTTTGTATGCCACATTTCTTTTTTTTATTAAGAAATTACATTTTACTCCTCACATTATCAAGTGCATCTTTGTTTCACAGTTGTTCCATCTGTAAAAGTTGCTCCATACAGTGTCGGACTGGGATGCCAGGGGCCCACCAGAAAACCTTAGACCTTGGGCCCACCAGGAAAACCTAAAACAGTGAGCCCACCAGAAACCTTAGACAGTGGACCTTTCCAAACTATTATTCCTTCTCTACTCACTCAACCTCTTTATTCTCCTAGTCTTTCATAAATACTTACAATATTCTCCCATTATTAAGTGTTTTTCCCCCATAAATAAATAAGGAATGACCATGAAATAGGCCAAATTTTTAGAAACAAGAGGGCCCACTAACACCTGGGCCCACTGGGAGTTTTCCTGGTATCCCGGTGGGACAGTCCGGCAATGGCTCCATATATCACTACTCATGGCACTTAACTTTTAACTCTTCCTTTTAATAATGACTGTACTAAAGGCAATGCAACATGTATGTCAGTGCACTTTTATTACAGAGTTTATTTACCTGGGCTTAAATGTAAACCTTTATTAGAGTCATTTACATGCCACATATCAATGACTAGAGTACCATCACCATAGACTTTATGTATCTCGGTTACATGTTAACTTAGGTGAGATCCTGAGTCGACTGTGAATGCACAGTCCTATTCCAGCAGAAGAGACTGGCATGTAATGTGATATAGACAAACTGTTCCAATTTCCTTTCCATGAAATAAAACATACCGAACTTGAACTGCTTGAACTGCTCCAACCAAAATGTATTTATCAAGGTTTGTTAGAATGATACACAATTATTCTTTTTTACAATATCTTAATTGTATAGCTCTGTGTCCCCTAAGTGCCGCAACATTCTATTTTTATTTATTTATTTATTTTTTATTCTAATTTCATATTGGAAGTTACATTATATAATCAGGGATTGCATTTGAATCTATCTAATGGTGTAGTGTTCCTAGATGAGCCAACTGGTAACTCACCTCCACATGACTCTGATTTCTTATAAAATAGTAGACAGGATTTGTTCCTTATTTAAATCAATTTGGCATGATTGATTTACTCCATACTGTAGTTTAAGGTAGACTTTCAATATTTCAGCCTTGTGCCTAAAACTTTCAACCATTTTCAGAAATCATGTTTCCTAAACAAGCTTTCAGGGTGATATCAGACATGTAAACTCTGTCTACTTCTCAGAGAGGGATTCAAAAGATAACACCAGTATATTCGGACAGTAGTCCTTCTTGGTCACTGACCAATATTTTAGTGGCACACTACAATTTACTATTATATATAATATAATTTTTTTGAGTTGATGGGCAGTCCTTTGCTTTGTAGAGAGTCATATCCCATGTGTCCATATCCATTTTTAGGTACTTAATATATTGTATACTCCTGTCACAGAGTTTCTCATCTCACTCCTTAGGGTAAGGGCACATGTTAAGATTCAGGAAGATTTAGTCGCCCGGCAATAAATCTTCTCTTCTTCGGGCGAATAATTTCCCTGAAAAGCCTTCTAGAATCTAAAGAATCTAAATCGAATCTAAAGAATCTAAATTGCCGGCAGGATGGCACTCGAATCGCTTTCTTTTCCGAAATTGCCCGATGTTGCCTCACAAAGAAACATTGTGCGTCTTCGGAAAACGAAACGCTCTGACTGCCATCCCGCTGGCGCTTTAGATTCTAGTTGGCGGAAAGGCTTTTCGGGAAGATTAGTCACCCAAGAAAAGGCGATTTGTCGCCGGGCTACTAAATCTCCCCCGAATCTTAGCGTGTGCCCTTACCCTTAGTCTTTATTGTTGACAAAACTCCAAGATTATATCTTTGCTGTTAATACGTAGACTGTACATTTCTGTTTATATTTTTAAAGGCCATTCTCCCAATATACCAAGACTGTATAAAGGGATCAGTTGTTATAGTGCTATAGCATAGAACTTAATCCAGACCATAGAAACTGATGCCTTCAAATACCAAACAAGCAGATATTTGCCAATTGGGTTGATCTGACCTAACCATTGATAATACAGGTATATGCCATATCTACAGAAATGTAACCTTTCCATTTTAACACCAAATAATGCTGGTGTAGTTTCATGGTATCTTTGCACAGACTATGAGCAAATATTTGCAGGATGTTCCTGTTGCTGCTGTGTTTGTATATTTTAAGGAATGTATTATGACTTTTCAGGTGACCTGTGGAAGGAAATAAAAAGGTTGTTAAGAACTAGTGAACTATAATGTTTTAATGTTAAACTGCAAGGGTCATTCATATCAACATAAAGAGCAGAAACAAAATATTATTGCATTTGCCTCTAGATGTTACTAATAAACAATAGGAAATATACAAATAGTAATAATTTCAAATATAAACCACATTGGAGGTATACTAAAATAGCGGAACTTTTACATTATTTAAAAAGAAATGCATTTACATGAGGATCTAGTTTCTATTATTGTAATGTGTTGACCTAGATCACCTATAGATTGTGACAGCTGAGCTTCATGTTACAGGAATGGAACCTGTTATCCATAATGCTCGGGCCTTGGGATCTTTCTGCAATCTGGATCTCCATACTGTACCCCATAAAAATCATATAAGCATTTATTATATCCAATCGGATTGTTTTTGCCTCCAATAAGGATTAATTATATCTTAGTTGGGATCAAGTACACAGTATGGCTTTACTATGATAGAGAAATAGGAAATCATATTTAAAAATTGGAATTATTTGATTAAAATGCAGTCTATGGGAGATGGTCCTTCCCATAATTCTGAGCTTTCTGGATAACAGGCTCTTGGATAACAGATTCCATCCTGTATAACCATGAGCTGAGAAGATTGTTTGATCAATCATTAAGACAAATAATATTTTCTGTATGGGTTGACATTTACCATCAAAAAAGCTTACTGGTGGTTCCTGAACTCAGGAACGCAGACTAAGTTTCCTCCAAGTGGGGTTTTTAAAGAAATATAAAGGTTGACACCTAAAACCTTTTAAAAATGTTTTCAAAAACTTACTTGGAAAAAAAGAAGCCCTTTTTGGCTATGTTAATAATGGCAGAAACCACTCATACGTTGTTTAAAAAAGCAACATATAAATAAGCCCAAAAACAAAACTTGGTGACTTATTTATTAAGCCTCAAATGTTTCTTGGCAAATTTTTAAGGTGGAATAAAACAATTTTTTTCAAGATTTATTATGCTCCCGTTAAAGATCTGAAGCCGAAAATACTCCAGCTAAAACCTGTCAAAATCATGCAGAAGTCAATGGCAGATGACAATTTACAACTGGAAAATATTTCTTGCCTTCATAGCGCTGGTTTTCTTTCGAAAATCCAAAAAAATTGGTTTTTATGGGAACAATTTAAAAAAGTTGCAAGATTCAACTTTTTCTACACATGCAATTTTCATTCAGATTTTTTAGTAAAATAATCATGGTTGGGAGTCAAGTGTTTAATGAGAAAAATTTGAGTTTTAATAAATACCCCTTTGTTATCTTAGACAAAGCAGCTTAAGAGGTTACTATACATTAAACACCTTATCACACGTATGATATCTCCAGGCAAGAATTTCATTAGATTGAATTTCACTAAATGATCCTGGAAGGTGCAATTTTTTCCCATTCATAGTTCTATGCCTGTTTACCTATATATACTTTAAAAGCGTGTGTTTGTGTGAGTGAATGTGCTCTAAATCTTTGAATTCCTACAAAGGAATATATAAATATATTTTCACTTATTCAGAATATCCTGTTTGACATGCCAAAACATCATCATCATCATGTAAATCACTGTATTAAAAAACATTCTGTAGTGTACTATTAGCTCTTTTTGATTTGCTTAATTATAGAACCTGGAGGTTGACAAGCCAAGATCCATTGATGCCAATTCAAAAAGCAATTACATGTCCACATGTTTCATAATCCGTTTTTGAAATACCTTTAGTTATGAGGCCACTCGTTCGACTATTCGACCATTCGATAATCGAAGTACTGTCTCTTTAAAAAATACTTCGACCACCTACTTCGGTAGATAAAACCTACCGAAGTCAATGTTAGCCTATGGGGAAGGTCCCCATAGGCTTGCCTGTGATTTTTTGATCGAAGGATTTTCCTTCGATCGTTGGATTACAATCCTTCTAATCGAACGATTCGAAGGATTTAATCGTTCGATCGAACGAAAAATCCTTCGATCGATAGATCGCAGGATTTGCGCAAAATCGTTCGACTTCGATATTCGAAGTCGAACGATTTTAGTTCCCAGTCGAATATCGAGGGTTAATTAACCCTCGATATTCGACTCTTGATGAATCGGCCCCTTAATGACAAAATCCTGGAAATAATCTCAAGGAGGTAAAGGTCTTTATAAGCAATTGGCAGCTATATAGTTTTGGTTAAATCTGTGTTACCCAGTATCAGAAATGTGGTCTTTCATGGTCTTCTTCTAATGGCAAGAACACTTACACAACTCATCTGCTTTAATAGCTAATGATTTTAAATGCAGGAGTTCATTATCTTCATCAATTTCCAAAAGGTGTACAAACAGCCTTCTGCGTTTCATGCTCACATGCACTTAATTAAAGGCTTGATTATTTTATTAACTCTTGAAACTAATTGGCTACTTTTTGAAAAAGAAGCCCTAAACATTACACTCTGTACATGTCAGCAAGAACTTTATGGGGGTTCTTTATCAAGCTTTGAATATCTGAACCTCGATTAATTCATAGTTTTCGGAGCAAAAAAAAAAAACAAAACTTTTTTTTGAGATTTATTAAAGTTTGATGGTCTAAAAACTCTGAATCTGAAACCCCTGCATCTAAAAGCTCTCGAGGTCCTGTATAAGTTAATGGGTAAGGTCCCAGTGTCTGCACTGATGTCTGTACCGATATACGATGATATTGGGGTCTTGGCGCAAAACAACTCATCTGAAAAAATCTTAGTTTTTGCGGAAAACTATTTTTTTGGGCTTTTTTCTTCATAAATAAGGTTGAGTTGCTCAAAGTTTTATATTAGAAATACTGAGATAAATTCGAACCTTGATAACTAACCCCCTATATGTTAAAATTCAATCACATTTAAAAGTAATAATCTTGTGATCATGTAGGTATAGACAGCCATTTTTAGAATAAACTTGACTTGATGTAATGCAAAAAAAAACATTAGAGAAGAGAAACTTTCTATTTTAGTATTTATTCTCTACTGATCTATTAATAAAGTAAATACGGTATAAAGAATTGGAAAGAGAGAGACATGGTTAGCCAAATCTTCTTCTCATTGAAGAACCCCATACTTTACTTGTGTGAATGATGCTGCTGTTTCTCTTGATTTATGTGTGAAATGAGAAAAGGCTCTATTTTCATAAAATTGTATGACTTACGGAAGGTATTAAGGTATTTTTCTTTAATGAAGTGATGGATACTTGGGAAAGACCAGTGGCACATTGAAATAACTCAAGAATTGTGATTAATTTAGAAACAATGCAATTTAAGGCCTTCTGGGCTCCAGGGAAAGATCCTCTTGATGGACCCCTTGCTCTGCATAGGCAGCTCGTAGTCAAACACAATGTTATAAAATAAATATGTATTACTAGGTACATTTTATAGGGATGCACCAAATCCACTTTCTTTGGGGACTGAATCCTCAGTTCTTCAAACTTTTCTTCTAGATTCAGATTGCCCAAAACTGGGGGAAGGCAGGAAAAGGAGGTATGTGTCCAGCACCTCCCCAATATTGTGTCCTAGGCATGTCCATCTTCAGCCTATGCCAAGTTCCAACCCTGATCAGTACCCTAATACATCAGTACATATGGCACCAAAATGCAATCATCTGTGGCATTGGAATAGTTTTAATCAAGGTGAAACTTATTCAAAATGTCAAATGTTTTGGGATGTGGGCTGCAATCTTGCCACAAAACAAAAATCTATTATTGGCACGCACTACACACAAATACCTAAAAATAATGCTGTTTTAATACTACCTTGTCTTTGATATTTATACCTAACCTGTTCTATAACCATGCCCTTTCTCTCCTATGACTTGGAGCAATTATGGAACAACTATTTTGGATGTCATTTTTTTCACACAATTTCTTAGATGCTGTTGATAGAAAGAGCAATATGTATGAAATCATGCAAAAATGACTGTTATATTTAAATAGTTTATCTCATTTTTCTCATTTGAAACAAATGAAACAGACTTGAAAAATAGTGGTACTCTGAAGGAAAGTAGCCTTCAAAAGTAGAGCTATATAGCCACAGAGAAACAATGTAACAGTTTTGGTAACTTTGGTCATTTTGACTTTCTTTTTCCTAAAACATTTTCTTTCCTATATTTATATATATACATTGCCATGAAAAAGAATGTATATTTCTTGATTAAAAGAGGGTGAACTATAGTAGGCTGCGGTTGTCTGTAAATAAAGCAGCTAGGTCTCCCTTATCTGCATTCTCCCACCATAGACTTCATCAGGTCATCATCAAGTCTACCATCTATATAACTGATGTTGTTCTTATTACTAGCTATTTGTATACACACACAGCAGCAGTGGTTCTTTAATGCCTTCTTAAGGGTTACACTTCTCTGACTGAGCTCTTTCTTATTTCCACCTTTGGTAATGGTGGGTCCAGTCTAACTATGCCCTTTCAAGCAATGCAACCTCTGAACCAACAGTTGTAATAGAATGTGTTTCAAAATTGAGTGCTGCATTTATTCATCTGGTCAGCTATGACCTTTAATATACAATAATTGAACCCACAAACAGCTCTTCAATATCTTTTTGACAAATTAATCATAAAATTGATTAAGCTGTTTTTTTTAAAAGGTTTAAAGGCTTTGATATCTTCAGTGGTGAGATCAGGAAATCAAGATAAAGCTGTATGATGAGAAAATTTAAGTAAGCACTTTAGAAGATATATTCATAGAGATATAGGAACATTCTTGATTGCAATCAAGTCTATACTCATACCTGTACTGCTCAGGCTTTGAACACTTTCTTGAACAGAATCCAAGGTACAGTATGTGTATTTCAGCAGTCTACCAAAAGTTAAATACTGTGACTTGTTGCTCTGTTGTTGACACTGAACTTCTTTTGAAAGAGGACTAGATTAGCTAGCCACATACATCAGTCCATAAGAAAGACATCAGTTTAATAATATGGCTCAGACCATTATTGAAAAGTCTCTGTTTCTTTGTAGACAGTATCATTTGCATCACTGATTATTTTATAGATACCCCTCATTCTTGAGGGGAATTCAATCAGAGGTTGAATTTCAGTTTAATCAGGGCTGATTTCTGTTATTTGAAAAAGAAAAATGTTCCTAATAATTTGGCATTAAATATCCTTAACAAAAACGTTATCCACTACTTTTTCTTTATACCCATTTGATGCCTGTTAAAATGACAAAGTTGTGTAGAAAATTCAAGAGATGTCAGTTTAAGCCAAGGGCCATTAATAAAAGGAAATATTTGCCTTTGGCTCATGGGACTTCCAGTTGGGCAGCCTTACCTGCGTAAGTTGCTTCCAAAATTGCAACCAAATGAACAGTTCTGTAAGACCCATACAATCTTCCTCTTCTTTCTCAATCATTATCTTAAACAAATTGCCTTTTAATTTGGACCTATTTTGCTTTGTACACTTGTTCCCTAAATCCATCACAGTTACTTAACTTGATACAGGTATGTACAATAAAGGCCATCTGTCATGTATATTATGTAAAATATCTCTTTGTGGATATTTAGAAATTCATTTATATCCAAGTATGTATTTGTTTCCCATACCTTGTGATGTATGACTCCATGTACATTTGTTGTAACACTAATGTCTGACTTCCTATAGGAAATCTGATAAGATTCTGTATGAAACTGAAGATCTGTGAGTTTTAGTTGTGCAGTATGTTCTTCTGTCTTTTTTTTCTAAGTGTATTCTTTAACTTTTTAATGACAAGCTGTAAAATGGATAGTGTGTGCTATCATCCATTGTATTTAAATAACACTAAAAATAAGAATGAAAGGAAGAAAGAAAACCACAAAAGCAAACAAAAAAAAAAAGAAATAAATTGCTGTGAATGGTGTCACCATAGTTCTCCCTAAGGTGCGATTTATTAATCCATTTGTGGGTATCTTACTTGTGTTGCCATGAATAAGCTCAGGAATTTGTCTAGACTAACTGGTATGTTATGATTTTGTATTAAAAAAAATGAACTCAGTTCTAATGAGTAATGCCACATTGAGAGCAGTGTAAAATAACAGGATTTTATGTTCAGGGGTACGGCATATGCAAGTATCACAAAAACTGGTTTAAATGAAAGCTCTAGGATGTTCCCTTGATTGTGTTTATTTCAGAAAATGTGCTTCTTAACGTTTCACTTCCCTTGCCCTCAAACTTCCTGTCTTAACATATTTTAAGATGTCAATAAGTAGATGATAGAATGTATTCATTATGCACTCTTCAGCTGCCTGGGAGGGAGTAATTGTAACCTTTCTGGAATCTACAGCTCATTTGAATATTCCATAGTAAAATATAATATGGATTTGGAGTGACATTGTTACTAGCGTTTTGTATTATATTTAACAAGTCAAAATGCAAAGAACAGTGCATGGAAGCCAAAATCAAAAATAAGTAAGGGCACCACACTGTGTGTATTCAACAGTTAATTTGTAAAGTCAAGTCAAGGAAGATCCCATTGTCCATCCCAGTCTGAGGGTGCGTGCCAACAAAGGAGAGTAAAGATGGCAAAAAGATGGCCTAATTTGTTTGTTACTATGAGTAAGTGTCCCTAAAGGCACAAAACACATTAAGCCATCTTTTTGTGTCCTAATAATTTATTTTATACTTTTAATATACTTTATTTTTAAAATTTTTGGGAAATCCCACAATATATCTTTATTCTCTATTATTCTCTAGAGCAATTAAATCAATTAAATAATTGAAGTGGTAAATGATAGATGTCCATAGGAGGCAATTTAGAACAGACAACATTGAAGCTGTTACCTGTTGAGCCATAGCATCAATTTCAAATTATAAGAGCAGGATCTAGGATAAGGTGATGTTCGTATCTGCATTTGCTAAATGAGGATTACTTAAATATTCCCTTTGTATGCCAACATATTGGTTTCATAATTGGACTTCAGTACATTAAAAACATTATGATCTTACGATTCTCCACCCAACAAACGCATTCTGATCAAGGCCTTCAAAATCATTATGCTTAGTCTCAACAATTTTCAGTAATTCATTGTAGGTAGTGAATACTGTACTCATGTTCATCTTGTTTAAATGGTGACAATGTTCACGGTCTTCATAAAATACGTCAGTAATTTAACCCTTTCACTGTATTTGGGAAAGCAATGCAAATTTATGTAGCAAGGCAAATGACCGTTAGTGGGAATTAAGGTCAGATAAAGTTGTTTTCTAGCAATACTATGGAATAGAATGATGTGGCATTTTCATTTGTTTATGTAATGGAGAGGAAAGGGTTACTTTTTAAGAAAACAATCATAGACAATAAATGGGTCAATAAAAGCACTCTGAAATTCCTGGTTGTGTTGCCTATTTATTTCATGGTTCTTGCAGTTTTCAGTGTTGCCTATCAACTTATCAACTGATGAACCCCAACGTTTTAAAATGACATGAATGAATCAGTAAATATAGTAGATTCCTGATAGGGATATAAACCCTTTTGTGTTGTTGTTTGCATGTGATTGGTGTGTGACCAACTCTTGGAAGCACATTTATAAAAGGGTGAATTTCGATTCATGTTTCTTTTAATTCTAATAAATTTGAATATACTCAAATTTTTAATTTTGGAGGGTTATTTAATCAAAAAATCTAAAACTCTCATGAATTTTACTGACTCGAAAACTCAAATCGAATTTGAATCGAATTCAACTAAACTCGATTTGAGTTTTTTCTGTGAAAAAATCTAGAATGTCAGGAAGGCTAGTAATATGTCCAAATTGGTCCCTGGACCTCTCCTATTGACATATACATGAATTCGTCAGGTTTTAGGTGGCAAATAGTCAAATTAAAATTTTTAAAGGGCCAAAGTTTGATAAATCTCTTGCTGGACAGAAGGACTGTACTTATTACAGGTATGAGATTTGTTATCTGGAAACCCATTCTGCAGAAAACTTGAATTACAAGAAGGCCACCTGCCATTGACTCCATTTTAATCAAATAATTAACATTTTTAAAAAAAAATTTAAAAATGATTGCCCTTTTCTCTGTGATACTAAAACAATAACTTGTACTTGTACTTGATCCAAACTAAGATATAATGAATCCTTATAGGAGGCAAAACAAACCTATCGAGTTAAGTTAATTTTTAAATTATTTATTAGTTGACTTAAGGTGGAGATCCAAAATATGGAACTTCTCCTTATCTGGAAAACTCCAGGTCCCCAGCATTCTGGATAACAGGTCCTATACCTGTATAGGCTACAGAATATTAGGTATAAGTAGATAATAAAGCCTCTATTAAAGAGCTAACAGGGTTTTCTGGCATATAGGTGGAGAATAATAAAAACTGTGCTGAGCTCTAGATGCAATCATGTTTTGAGATTTTCCAAAGCTCAGTTTATCTTGAGCATCTCAAGATCAATGCGCTAACAAAAGATATTCACACATAAGTATTCTGTAAGCATGGTTTTCCCTATGCAATTTTACAATTCACAATCCAAGATAAATGTTTTCATCTTTCTATAATTCATCAAGTAATTTAGTTTTCCGGCTTTACTATGTCCCCAGAAACCTTATCAGTTTTGCTTGATCTACTCCACCAATCCTCCTGTAAACTATCACTTCTCAACGTCCTCAAATTTTATCAGCTTTCTAGCACTGCTTTACATGCAACTCATTGGGCTACCTTCTGCATTCTTAATAGAAAAGTTAAAGGGATACTGTCATGGGAAAAAAAAATGTTTTTCAAAATGAATCAGTTAATAGTGCTGCTCCAGCAGAATTCTGCACTGAAATCCATTTCTCAAAAGAGCAAACAGATTTTTTTATATTCAACTTTGAAATCTGACAAGGGGCTAGACATATTGTCAATTTCCCAGCTGCCCCAAGTCATGTAACTTGTGTTCTGATAAACTTCAATAACTCTTTACTGCTGTACTACAAGTTGGAGTGATATCACCCCCCTCCCTTTCCCCCCCCCAGCAGCCAAACAAAAGAACAATGGGAAGGTAACAGATAACAGCTCCCTAACACAAGATAACAGCTGCCTGGTAAGAACAACACTCAATAGTAAATAGTGCTAAGAACAACACTCAATAGTAAAAACCTATGTCTCACTGAGACACATTCAGTTACATTGAGAAGGAAAAACAGCAGCCTGCCAGAAAGCATTTCTCTCCTAAAGTGCAGGCACAAGTCACATGACCAGGGGCAGCTGGGAAATTGACAATATGTCTAGCCCCATGTCAGATTTCAAAATTGAATATAAAAAAATCTGTTTGCTCTTTTGAGAAATGGATTTCAGCGCATAATTCTGCTGGAGTAGCACTATTAACTGATTCATTTTGAAAAAAATATTTTTTCCGATGATAGGATCCCATTAATGTGATGTTCTGCACAACATGCAGCATTGTATTTGTTCATCATGAAATGGGCATCTATCACAGAAAGGAGATCTTCGCTGGTTAGCAATTATCTCCCAGTAACAGGAGAGCTCTGTTCAGTGAAATTTTAGAGATGCTTATCATGGTGTGACATATTTAATAAGAAACTTGATTGAAATTAAAGCTTCTTGCGGACACTACTCCATCACTCTTGCCTAACATATCAGTAGAATAATGGAAGATGTAGTTTAACAACTGGAAAACATTATTGTTCATTGCTGGAAAATTCCAATGGACTCAATTTATTTTACACACAGACAGATCAATCATAAGATATTGCAAATAACCCCATCTCCACATGCCTCCTATAGCTGTAGTTACTGATGGGAGGAGAAGAAAATTAATGAATAATGATATAAACTATAATCAAAGTTTTATCAATGACCCTCTCAATAGAGTTAGGACTGGGTTGTCCTAACTTTCTAAATTCGGTGTTCTGCTATGCAGATTGGTGATTTGAGAAATACTATGAACAGGTACATAGGTTAATGAATTTATTATGCACTGCCTTAAAGAGGTACTGTCATGGGTAAAAATGCTGTTTTAAAAAACGTGTCAATTAAAAATGCTCCTCTAACACATAACCTCGTACTTGATTAGCTTCAGCATCGAGACAACAGGCCATTTCTCTGTTTTCACAAGTTTCCTTCAGTCTCCTGAACTGTGCTTGGATACGATTTAGGGGCTTATCTATCGAAATCAGAGTTTTTCCGATTTTTTTTTTTAAAAAAAAGTCCGACCTAAATAGAATCAACCATTATTTATTTTTTAAGAAGCACTAATTAATCGGTTTGATGAAAAACCTGGAAAAAAAACATACCAAAAAAAAAATTTTCATGCTTTTTACCTAATCCTACGATTTTTTCAGGCTTTTTTCCCAGAAATGATTAGATTTTCAGGCTAAACTTAACACAGACCACGATAACTTCCAATTAGGATAGGGACCTTTCCCATTGACTTATATACAACCTCGGCAGGTCTGAGATGGCGGGTGTTTTTGCTGCAAAGGTTTGCCTGTATCTATTCCATATAAATTCATGCTCCTCCTGGTGGCAGGTGGCTGAACAGCACCCAGCAGAGTAACTGAGCAGGAGAAAAGGCTCTGTAGAGGATAAAAGGATATAATAATGGAAGAAGCTGCATAAAGTATATGTTGCATTATGGTGGAGTGGCTGTTTCTGCAAGCACATAATCGTGTATAATGAAAGTAGGTGGCTGCTCTTATGCCATCATTAGTTATGGCCGAATTTATTCGCCGTCTTGCGAATTTTTTGGCGAAGGGAAATGCCCCAAATTCGCCCATCACTAGCCATCATTAAAAAATTAATTAGATTGAAAATAGGATATGAAATGTTAAAAATGAATAACTTGGAAGGGACATAGTATTGTAGTATCAAAAGCTACAACACAAATATCATCACTGTATATCTTTAAATTACCTGTTATTAAGCTTATATGGTTTTTGCAATGCTACATTTTGAATAATCTTTCTACTGCGTATTGAATAATTGTTTGTCACTTTAGTTCTTATTAGTACCTCCTAGCATTTATTTATCCGATTTGATGTAGTAAAGTACCCACGCATTGGTTCTGAAACAATAATGGTCTTTCTTATTGGCATGGATCATAATACAGGATCTGTTGGATCTATTATCGGGAATATTAAAAAAATATTTAAAAATGAATCAACCCCAATAGGATTTTTTCACTTTCATTAAGGATTAATTATATCTTAGTTGGGATCACTGTTTTATTATTACAGAGTAAAATAATCTAACATTTTTATTTCCTTTTTCTCTGTAATAATAAAACGGTAGATTGCGCTTGATCCCAGCTAAGATATTATTAATCATCATTGGAGGCAAAACCAGCCTATTGCGTTTATTTAATCCTTAAATGAATCTTTAGTAGATTTAAGGAATGAAGATCCAAATTACAGAAAGGTCCCTTATCCAGACAACACCAGGTCCTGAGCATTCTGGATAACAGGTTATATATATATATATATATATATTTTGTAGTAGTTAAATTCTTAGACTGGCTCTACTGTTTTTCAATTCAGTAAACTTACAACAGAAGGTAAAACACATCTTCCTTAGAAGAGAGACAGGTTGGCTCGGCAGCAGCCAGCACTAATCCCGCAGTGCTCACATTGACCGCAGGCCACAACGATTATGTCTGTATTTATTACTTGCACAGTGGGTTGTTTTCCTGGTTGAATGGTTTTAGATGCCTTCTGCCTTGGTGGCATCCTACAGCTCATGCCGAGGGTAAGTGTGATTTGTGCATGGCTGACTATGTCAGGTGCCTGGGTTAATTTCTGTGTGTTTTCATTAATTGTGTAGGATGCCTATATTAGTATTAGTTGTACAAACACCTCTATTGGCAAAGCTTCAGCACCTATAATTCTACAGAAAGATGGTGGTTTCACAATATCTGTACAAAATCCAACAGCGGAGATCGGCAGCTTATAATTGCCCAGAGGATAAGCAAGTGCCACCGAGTAGTGCCACTAGTATTTCTGCATGAAGACTTGCAACAAGCATATACCTTTTTCTCCAAACATTTTAAATGTATATACCTGATAAAATCCATAATATATACATTCATATATACAAATGGCTTTTTGAGGGGGTTTTTATACTACACAAGAAAGAAATGAAAGATGGTTAGCAAGTTCTTAACCATCCAGTCAACAATGGCTTGTCCAGTTTAGATATTTTATTGCAAGCTGAGTCAGATAACATCTCTTTTGAAGCTATGGAAGATAAAATTTAGGAAATAAACATTATCGTCTACTATTTCTAGTAGACTCTACTATTAATATCCACTTGCAGCGGCAGCGGCATGCCTAGATTGGACCAAGGCCCAGTGCAACTTTAAACTATAACTTACCCGTACCTGAGTGATTGGTTGGCCAGTCTCTCATGCTCCCTCCCTCCTTCTCTCTCGCCCCTGCTTCACAATGCAGCCATCGAGAGGAGATTTTCTTAAAGATATAGAGGGGGCAGACCCTGTGGTGCGCTCCCCCTACAACGGTGGGGTCTGCTTCCTCTATAGTTATGCCAGTGTCCATATGGGGAAAATCACCATATACACAGCTCTTTACCCGATATGGCTACCTTGTGGTGGCAGATATTGGATTGATCCAACCATTTGGCCCTCAGGCCAAACAATTAAATCATAAATAGCAAATGTGCATGTCATCTGGAGAGAACCATATCAGCTAGCCAATACAGTCCTTACTCCAACTGGATTTTTAAACCTGTCCAATAAATATCTGACTGATTGTTGGATAGGGCTGATAAACCACTGGGTAGATTATATACTCTATTTATTAAAGGTGGCCATGAATGGGCTTCTAAAAGCTGCCAACAGATCAAGTTTGCAGCTTATTGACCAGTGTATGACTCTGATGGGCTTCCCTTACTGTTATCGGGCTGAAAATCGGTTGATCAGTCGATCAGGCAGGTTTAAAAATACCATTGGATCAAGGACCTCATTGGTTCCTTGATGCAGTCCTCACACCAACTGCCTGCAATTCTGGAGTTGTGATCCGATTGTTGGGCCCTAGGGCCCACAATCAGATCAACCCAACATCACCCAAGATCCATATGTTTGGTGACCTCTCCAAACAAGCGGATCTGCCCATATACTGTATGTCCACCTTAAAGGGCATGTAAAGTCTAAAATAGAATAAGGCTAGAAATGCTGTATTTTGTATACTAAATATAAACATGAACTTACTGCACCACACGCCTAATCAAATAAATAATTTATGCTTTCAAAGTTGGCTACAGGGGGTCACCATCTTATAACTTTGTTAAACATCTTTGCAAGACTAAGACTGTGCACATGCTCAGTGTTGTCTGAACTGCTTAGGGATCGTCATAAACAAAGCTGCTTGAGTTCTGCATGGCTGGGAAGTAAGGCAGGGGCTCCCCCTGCTGTTCATAAGTATGATTGTTTCCCTGCAGAGCAGTTAGGGACAGTCTGACAATTTCTATCCACAGCAGTAAATGAAGGGAGAATTTCACTGCATACAGTCAGGTTTCTTATAAAAACTATACACATTTTTTTAATTAAAGTATATTGGAGATAGGTTTCTTTTTCATGAAAGAAAGTAAAAATTGGGTTTTATTTTTTTGCCTTTAGATACCCTTTAAGTCTGAAGGGGGTGAATTTGCAGCTAAAATCTGGCTAGCTTCAGATGAATACAAGGGAAAATGAAGTTACAGTGGCCCTTTGATACATTTTAAATGTCATTAATTCCATGACCCTTTAATAGTACTTACATTAGGATTCCATGCTAGTATTCCATGCTAGAATATGGTGCACTGCTGAGATATGGTGGGTGTGCAGTGTTAATTTGTGTTAGCTCCTTAGGCATTATTCTTAAAAATATAATTTTACACGCAGTTAGTAGACTAAAGTTGATAACCTGGGTACTTAAATTCTGCCACTCTCAGATCAGTTCTTGACTGCTAAGTATTATAGGTTATTTTACTGCTTACAGTGATATTTGAGCAGATGGATGGAACATGTTCGGTGATGTGTTAAGCTGCTGCTTGTGGCACATTCAGAGTGTTGTCACTTAGCAAGGAAGAATAGATATAAAACTAAGCAGAAAGAGTACACTTACTAGGTTTTTAAAAAAAACTTTTCAAGAAGAAAAGAGCAACACTATTACTAAATCAAGTGAATCACCTTGTCATATGTACTTACCCCTTATGGCACAGACTATGAAACTGTCCTGCATACGCTCATATATAAGACGCATTCTCTTCCAGAAATAATCTGCACAACTTCTTGTCACATTGTGTTAAGTGTAAGTGTTGTTAAATTAGATGAGATCAACCCTGAAGGTATTCCATTGAATGTCAAAGTATATACTCCCAGTGAAGCTTGTATGGAATATATGGCATCCATAACTTTATTCTTCTGCTAAAAAAACTCTTAATTTTTTCCAGATTTCTGATATCATGGCAAAAATGTCTTCATTTTTCTAAAAGCTATCTCACAATACATTGTACATTATAGAGGTTCACAGGACCTCCATTACAGTTATAATCATAGTTAATAATATTTATACCTGACCTGAGCACTCAACAGGCCTTATTATTAATAATAATAATTTTACTTAGAAGAGCAACGTTTTGGTCACCACCAGTGAGCTTTCTCAAGGGAAAATTCATACACATCTTTTGATCAAAATAGAATATAAAACTGAATTTAGATATTAAGGGGCAAATTCACTAACTTCCAGAAATTTGCCAGCAACGGCTTCACTCACATTGCCACACTTCGCCTGGCAAAAATTCGCCAGGACAACTCTAATTTACTAAAATACGAAGTTAAACCCAGAGCGCCGTACGATGGTGACGTTTCGATAGCGTTAATTCGGCAAGCAAAGCGAAGTTGCGCTAGCGTTGGATAATTTGCATACGGCAGGAGGTTAAATTTCAATGGACGTATATGTTGCAGCATATACATTACACTACTCAAGCCCGGGAAACCTTAATAAAAGAAAATAAAGTTGTTATAATGCCCTACACATGAGCCCAGTGTATAGTTTATGTGCCATATGTAAGGAAATGTAGGGGGGAAGCCGGGTACCCTAAAAAAATGATGATCTTTTGCAGCCTATCACCCTGAAAAATGGAAAAGTCGCAAGTGTTTTTTGGGACTTGTCACAGGGGGTCACCATCTTGGAAAGTGTCTGTGACACTCACATGCTCAGTGGGCTCTGAGCAGCTGTTGAGAAGCTAAGCTTAGGGCTCGTCACTAATTATCCAGCAGAAAATGAGGTTGGTCTGTAATATAAACTGATGCTACAGGGCTGATTATTAAATTCTGATGCTAATTGCACTGGTTTCTGTGCTGCCATGTAGTAATTATCTGTATTAATTACTAATCAGCCTTATATTGTGACATTTCTATTCTATGTGTACTGTATATTGTGAGTGGGTCCCTAAGCTCAGTAAGTGACAGCATCACAGAGCATGTGCAGTGAATCAGCAGAAAAGAAGATGGGGAGCTACTGGGGCATCTTTGGAGACACAAATCTTTACTGCTAAAGGGCTGTAGTTGCCTTGGGCTGGTACAGAAGCCCAAAACATAATGTGCAACATTTCTAGCTACTTCTCTAGTTAGGCTTTAGTTCTCCTTTAATTAAAATCAGCCTTTCCATAATTCAGAGCTTTCTGGATTACAGGTTTCGGAAACAATACCTGTAGTAGAAAAAATGCATGAACAACCCAAATCAATATTTCTGCATAGTAAATTAACATTTTATTCAGTTCAAAAAATCCCATTGATTCTATACTTAAGGGAGGGCAAGGGCATAATGTGAAAGACATCTGTCCTTTAAAAACATACGGTATTGTATGGAAAAATAAAGCCATGATGAAGGAGTATGGGGAACACCAATTTCTTCTTAGCAGTGGACATTTTCCAATTATACTTGCAGGCAATAAAATATACTGTGGAAAACCTCTGAAGCCCCTCATGTGTAGGAGACAAAGTAGCTATGCCCATAGAGTCCTTAACCCCTTTATTTATGGGGTATCAATCTACTACATTATATTTTAGGGCCCATTTTGTAAGTAAATACAAAAACACAAAAAAACTTGAGCAGCTATCCAGGAGGTGCAAAAGTAATGAATGAAATGCAGTTGAGAGCATGTTGCAACCACCATGGGGCAAATTCACTAACATTCGTAGTTTCGCCAGGCGCAACTTCGCCGCACTTCGCCAGGCCTAGTTTCGCCAGCGCTCCGCAAATTCACTAAAATCCGAAGTTGCGGTGGCCTGCATGGGGAACGGCTAGGACGTGTGCCGTGTGAGCTCCGACCTGGGGCGCCATATACTGCTAAAATCCTGCTGTTACCCGGTAAAATTTTGCAACCCTGACGAGTGGCAAGTACCTTACTTAGGAGACTGCAACTCCTGATGGTGCGGAGAGGTCGGAGCAAAGGCGCAGCACAAGCGAAAACATCAAGGCGCACCATGCCGAACCAAAATGGCAGTCTGCACGCAGCAGGACACCCGACCGCACAGTGAGCGCTCGTGATGTGGCAGCACAAAAGCTTGCGCAATTTGTAAGAGTCTTCCTGATTCCCAGCAATTTGACGCTCCAGGCACGGCTACATCGCCTGTGCAAATTCCCCAGGCCCCATTAAGCCCTGGGCCTATAGAACCCACGCTCAATGAGGTTCTCAGTGCCATTACATCTAATCACACTGTGCTCATGGGGAAAATTGATGAGCTTAAAACTGACTTTGCGATCTTAAAGCATGACACGCAAAAGCTCAGGGAGAGAACGGGGGAAGCAGAGAGGAGGATTAGTGAGCTGGAAGATCATACTCGGCCTATCCCAAGCCGCCTAACTGCTGCAGAATCACATATTGCTTTACTGATGACTAAGGCGGATGACTTGGAGAATAGGCTCCGGAGGAACAATATCAGGATCCTAGGCCTTCCTGAGAGAGCAGAAGGAGCTGTAACAGAAAGATTCATTGAACAGTGGCTTACTAATACCTTTGGCCAACCGACGTTCTCCTCGGCCTTTACAGTGGAGAGGGCTCATAGAGTTCCAGGGAAACCACCTCCGCCAGGAGCCCCCCCGCGACCCCTAATAGCACGTTTGCTGAATTATAGGGATAGGGATGCGGCTTTGGCTGCGGCTCGACAAGCAGGAGAGATTCTCTATGAAAATCAAAGAATCTCCATATACCCTGACTTCTCTACAGAGGTTCGGAAACAGAGGGCGAGATTTACTGAGGCAAAACGGCTCCTGTGACAGAAGCAACTACCGTATGCCATGTTGTTTCCGGCGAGGCTGCGGGTCCATTTCAGTGGTAAAGCCTACTTCTTCACCAAGCCGGAGGAGGTCATTCAATGGATGGAGGAGAGGCCGCGCGATTCCCCACGCAGAGACTGATGAGGTTCTCTACGCCGGTTGGATTATGGAGGTCCCGCGCACAGCTTCTGGGAGATTGTCACTGGCACTATGGCTCCGGCTCCCCTTTTTCTTTTTGTCTGGGTTTGGTGGTTCCGGGCGCTTATTCGGATTTCTACTTGATAACTTCAATGTCTTCTCGCAGGACAGGTAATGGTCTTTGAATTATGGTCTATCGGGACAACCTAGAGATATAACTACCTTGCCCCAGGTTGGAGGGCACCGGAGTGGACTGTTGGACTAACCCCACGTCAAGTTAAGGCTTGTTCAGTTAAGGGCAGTAAACTCACTTGTAATATGTTTATGCAGTGGGTGGGGTGGGGGTGGGGAGAAGGGTTTTTAGTAATGACTGTTTTTTTGCTTGATGTCACATGTAGCAGAAGGTTGTGTATAGTTCTACAACTGTGGTTTGACAGACACACACTCATGGTATCTAATATGGTAATGGATAGAAAACTGAAGTACTATGGCATCGGTTAAAATCTTATCATGGAATGTGAGGGGTATGGGGGATGCCATAAAGCGAAGGTTAGTTTTTGATTTTATACATAGACATAGACCCCAACTGATTTTCTTACAGGAAACTCACTTGGTGGGCGGGAAAACGCTGTCCCTAAAAAAGCCTTGGTTGGCTGCGATGTATCACTCAGTGTATTCAAGCTATTCTAGGGGGGTCTCTATTCTGCTATGTAGATCGTGCCCCTTCGTAACGGAAACAATTGTCTCTGACAGGCTTGGAAGGTTTATAATTGTGCAAGGCTCTTTATTGGGTAAGAAAATTACGCTGATTAATGTGTATGCCCCCCCCCTTTAACTGATGCCTTTTTACAGGAACTAACCAACAAGCTCCTAACCATTGAAGTGACCCCGGTACTTTTTATGGGAGACTTTAATGCGATAGCTCATGCGGATGTAGATAAACTTCATCCCCCCAGACTTTCCTCAGCGATTTTAAATAGGTGGCTGACCACTTTTCAATTGGTTGACCTATGGCGGGTACGTAACCCGGGGGTGCGGCAGTTTACATGTTACTCACCTGGGTACAATAATATGTCTAGAATTGACCTGGCGATAGGATGCGCAGAGTTTAACAAGTGGGTTCAGAAGGTGGACATACTTACACGTGGCATATCTGACCACTCCCCTCTTCTGCTCACTATGTCGGCCTCGCTACAGCCAGCTGATAGGATTTGGCGATTGAGTCCCTATTGGGCTAAACATGTCCAGCTTCAGGAATCCATTCAAACTAGCATAGACAATTTTTGACAATTAACGGGGAAGAAGTCTCCCCGCAAATCACCTGGGATGCCTTTAAGGCTTACATAAGGGGGGAGTTTATCAGTAATATTAAGGCGATGACGGATAGCTACCAAAAAGATCTGGTGCAAAAAACTGCTGAGGTGCAGGAAACCGAGATTAGTTATGTGGCACATCCAACTGACCAAACTCAAAAACTGTGGCAGGATAAACAGCAGGCGCTACAGCTGGCCCAGGTTGAGCTTACACAAAAACATCTGCTCTATCAAAGGTCCAATATTTTCGAATTCGATGATAAAAATGGGAAGTTACTGGCTCTATTGTCCAAAGAAGTGGGTGGTTCTATGGCTATACCAGCAATAAAACGTCCGACTGGAGTTATTGTTTCCACTCCAGAGGGTATTAATGAACGGTTTATGAGCTACTACGAGGATCTCTATCGATCCAAGGCGACAGTAACGGATGGGGAGGTGGATCAATACTTAGCTGCCACAGATATACCAGAATTCGATGTAGGTACAGTAGTACAGTTAGCTAACCGATTACACAGGAAGAAGTGGAGGTGGCGATAGGAGCCTTCCCAGGGGGAAAAACTCCAGGATTAGATGGCCTTACCATCGAGTGGTATAAGCAAAATGTTAAAAAAATAGCCCCTCTGTTAGTAAATTTGTATAACGCTGTGAGGACAGGGGCACCCCTTCCGGAGTCTATGAGGGAAACGCTCATTATACTGATTTTGAAACCAGGCAAGGACCCCTTAGAATGCTCCTTGTATAGACCAATATCGCTTATTAATGTGGATGCCAAGATACTGGCAAAGGTGCTCGGGACTAGGCTGGCACCACACCTGGCCACAGTTATTTCACCGGATCAGACGGGCTTTATGCCGGGTCGTACTACTGACATTAATATTCGTCGGCTATTTACAAATATCTCGGTAGCGCATGATAATTGTGGGGAGAGAGTAGTGGCATCATTGGATAATGAGAAGGCGTTTGATTCGGTGGAATGGTGTTATTTATGGGCCACAATGAGGAGGGTGGGGGTGCCCATAGACTACATCAAATGGGTGCAGGCACTTTACTACTTACCGGTGGGCAAGGTTAGAACCAATACCAAGGTGTCACAGGCCTTGGCAATAGGTAGGGGCACTCGGCAAGGTTGTCCCCTGTCCCCTCTTCTGTTCGCTCTTGCCATGGAACCACTGGCCTGTCGCATAAAACTTTCGCAAGAAGTGCAGGGTTTGCACCTGGGCTCGTGTAGGGAAATTATCTCCATGTACGCTGATGACACCCTCCTCTATCTTCCTAATCCGAATCATGCTCTCACTGGGGCACTCGCCATAATAAATATGCACACAAGGTACTTAGGGCTGAAGATCAATTGGTCTAAATCAGTGATTTTTCCCATTGACCCCCTTCCATCGAACTTACCTCAGAATATCCATGGTCTTCAATGGGCGGAAACGTTTAAATACTTGGGGATATGGGTACATTCGGACCTCCAGAAATATGTTGAGCTGAATGTACAACCCATCCTCAAATATATGCTGGAAAGACGGGAAGCTTGGGCTCATCTCCCCCTTACCCTCTTGGGTAGAATTAATTTGTTTAAGATGTTGATTCTTCCGAAACTAACATATGTATTTCGACAGTCCCCGATTGGCTTACCCAAGGCTATTTTTTCCAAACTAAAGAGTATAGTGTTGTCCCTGTTTTGGAACAGTGCTCCACCCAGGTTAGCTTTGAGCACTCTGCAGCTCCCCGTTACCCAGGGTGGTTTAGCGGCTCCTAACCTCTACTGGTACTACTTAGCGTCGCAATTGGTGGTGGCTAAAAGCTGGGTTACCCCTTCCCTCACTAATGCAGCAACGCTTCTGGAAGCACAAATAGTGGGCTCATGGGAAGGACTAAAGAATCTGTTGTATAGAGGTACCTCCCTTACTAAGAATTTGTCACCCTTAATGACCACCACAATTGCGGTGTGGCGCACTGTATTGCAATTTTACCCCAAGCATCAACCGCACTGTTCAGCTTTTTCCCCACTGTGGTGTAACCCCAGACTCCAACATCTCCGCACTATACCGGACCCGCAGATATGGGCACGGTATGGGGTTAAGTACCTTTCAGATGTTATGCCGGATGGTAACTTCAGCTCATTTCAGGACTTGAAACAGAAATTCTCTCTCCCTAATCCTATGCTTTTTAGGTATTTACAACTCAGGCATGCTATAGAAAATCAATTTAAGGCCGGCCCACCAGACACTACCCCCAGGAAAATAGAGGTAGATATCCGCTCAGAGGCTATTCAGAAACCTCTTTCATACTTTTACGCCCAATTGATTAGAGTTGGTAGCCCCTCACTTACTAAACTGTTGTCTAGATGGCAGCAGGATATCCCTGGGCTTACTCTGGAGGACTGGGTGGAGATACTAGAATTGAGTTTGGATGGGATTATCTGCAGTAGGGACAAAATGACCCAGTTGAATTATTTGCATAGAATATACCTTACTCCCTACAGACTAAAAAAAATGAACCAGGACTTGCGGGATGAATGCCCCAGATGTTCTGACTCGCCAGCGAACTTTATGCATATGATTTGGCACTGCCCGGCTATGCTGAGGTTGTGGGGGGAGGTCAATCAAATAATTAGTACAAAAACTGGTCTCCCAGTACTGACCTGTACGTGAATGATGACATCATGCTGGTTAAAGTTTGTAAGAACTGTTTAATTGATTTGTGTAAAAGAAAACAAAGATGCAATGCTATTATACAACTGTCTGACTGTATTGCTGTATTGCTATAATTGCATAATTGCTATAATTGCATAATAAAAGAATTGTTAAAAAAAAAAAATCCGAAGTTGCGCTCAGGGGTAGCGTAAGGTTGCGAAGTTGCGCTAACGTTGATTCGCTATGTAAAGCGAAGTTGCGCTAGCGAAGGCTAATTTGCATACGGCGCGAAATTCAAATTTCAATGGAGGAATACGTATCAGCACTACAAATGCCAAGAAAACCTTCAAATCATCAAATAAAAATTTTATTTTGCCCTACACATGTGCCCACTGTATAGGTAAGTTGCCATGAGTCAGGAAATGTAGGGGGGAAGGAGGGGAGCCTCAAAAAAAATTTCGATTTTTTTCAGCCAATCACCCATAATGTAGAAAACACGCCAGCGTTTTTTGGGACTTAGAAAAAATTTTGACTTTTTTTGAAACAATCCCTATCTACTCTATTGCGCTTCGCCAGGTCTGAGGTTGCGAAGGAAGTCTAACGTAAGTACACTGCGCAAGTTAGTGAATTTGCGTAGTTACGTCGCTAGCGATAATTCGCCTGGCGTAAGGGTGCGAAGTAACACTAGCGAAACTACGCCAGCGTTCGTTAGTGAATTTGCGCAGTAACGAAAATGCCAAACGCTAGCGAATTAACGCTAGCGTTCGGCGCTTCGGCGCTTAGTGAATTTGCCCCATGTCTCCTTCTTGTTTGCATTCTGCAATGCTCAGTAGGAACCTTGTAAAAAGCAGGTTTTAAAAACAAGAGCTTGGTACCTGGTGTTGTAATGGTGCAAAATCACATTCTTATTATTTTGCATAGCGCTGTGCTAACCATTTATCCATTACCCCTACTGAATTTCAGTAACTGATTGAATTGTATTTAAAGTCTTCAATGATCCTAATATCTATCCTCTCTAGTGCGGCGCAGCGCCTAGCGAGGCACGCCGTGACTGCAGGGAGAGGGGAGAGCTTACCCGCCCCCCCCGCGCGTCGCAGCGATGACGTCATCGCTCGGCGCCGTAACATTAAATAGTAATTCGCACAAGTGCGCAACTCTCTTTGCCTGCTCCCTCCCCTATGCAACGAGCGTTTCTCTGGGTAAGATCAGGGGGTCAGCAGCATCAAGCTGTTTCCCCTTCATTAAACAATTTTTTCCTTCTTCACTCTGCCCACCCTGTTTGTGCCCCTTTTCACTTCTTTTTGTGGGCAATAAACGCCATCATGGCTGATAATTTTTTACAACAATTGCAGGCCAAAGTGGCAGCTGAGGGGGTGGATTGGCTACAGGAGTTTATTAACCCTAGGCAGCAGCCACCTATACGATCGGGGAGACAGGGTTTTAAAGTGGTTAACACTCGGCCAGCCCGCCGTTCCCGCCCACCTACTAGATTAAGTCCCAGTCCACCCCGGACTAGGAGAGGGCCCCTTTCTACCTCTGCAATCAAAGCTGCACCCCCTACCCTTTCCACTGTTACCAGTGATACCGCAGCTCAAGCCGCTACAGCGGCATCAGCTGGGAGCCACACAGTTTCCAATATCAAACATCAGGTCAGTGGTACAGCTGCTTCTACTAGTCGTACCGATGCGAGGGGTACTCCTTCACCTAATGTCATTCCACCCACTCAAAATAAATCCCCCACTAGACATGTGCCACTAAAAGGACGTTCATCTGGTCCTGTTTATCGGGATTCTGAGTTGGATATTGCAGTTTTTTCATCCAGCTCAGAAGAGGGTGAACTTCCTCTTTTTGATCCGCCTCCAGCCAATTCCAGGATTCACATTTCTGTTCAACCCTCTACTGCTGTGCCTACAGAGAGTGCAAGGGCAGCATTTCCCGTCTTACAGGGGCAGATTTGTCCATCCCCCCCAGTTCCTGCTCCACCTTCTCTGTCTAGCAGGGGTCACGGGCGGACGCATAAGAGGAGATCCCACTCTTTTCACAGCAATTCTGATACCCGGAGCTCTGGTCGGCGCTGCTGCCACCAGACTGCCGGAAAAAAGTCCCGCAAGGCTGTACGGCATAGAGGTGCCACCAGCCGCAGACACAGCAGTTCTGATTCTTCATGGGCGGAGTCGTCAGTTACTGGCTCTAACTCGTCACAGACTGCTTCCTCTTCTGGCAGTTCTACACATCGCCTTCGTCACTCCGGGCGTTCCAAGAAAAGAACTTCACGGGGCAGGACTTCAGATGCCCAACTAGGGGCCTCTTCAGCCGGCGCTGCCGCACCATTACCAGGTTCCTCTACGGCTACACAAGTTCATGGTGAGTCATCCTGTTTAGGTGCATGGGGTAACCCCCCAGCCAATTCCGAAATACTGCTGGCCTTACGTTCCATTATGGGTAAGCTTGACAGTACTCCAGGTCAAACTACATCTGATAACACGTTGGTGTTACCTCCCCCATTAAAAGATACTCATTTTTGTGGGGTTACGCCTCTAGGTTGTCATATTACTGATGAGCTCAGGGAAAAAATTTGGCGAAATGAATACATAGATATCTGGTCTCTTATTTCCTCTGAACAACCCACAGTAGACCGGGAAAGACGTTTTGATAGACAGGAGGATAGAAAACTGAGAGTTGCAAAAACTTTTGGCAATTGGCTTCAAGCCTTTTCAGTGTTAGCTTGTGTAATTGGTCAGAAGTCTCCGGCAAAATGTTCGGAGCTTTTCATATACCTAGATATAATTTACGGTGCATACAGGACTCATGGGGGTTCAGCCTGGTGGCGATACGACGAGGAATTTAGACGTAGATTGGCACTGAAACCAGACTTAGGTTGGGATAATAAAGCTACTGATGTGTGGTTGCGTCTAATGACGACCCAACGAACACACCCCTTTCAGTACCCTGCCGCAGCACAGAATGCTATTGGGGCGTTCAGTGCTGCGGCCCCCCGACGCCCCGGAGCTTGCTGGCTCTTTAATGAAGGGCATTGCCGATTCTTTGGTTCGTGCAGATTTAAACACGAATGCTCCTTCTGTGGAGGTGCACATTCAGCGCTCCGCTGCTTTAAAAAACCTAGTGTCCCTCCACGCCACACACTCACGGGTAGGGTTGAGAACCCCAGTGAGCGTGCAAAGGATGTCCCCGTGGTTAGACATGTACCCCAAGAAGCAGGAGGCCGCCCTACTTAGGGATGGATTCACATATGGTTTCTTTATTCCTTTCAGATACAACACAACCCCTACCTTTGCTAACAACCTAAAATCAGCAGTTGACTACCCAGATATAGTGGCTTCAAAATTGCAAAAGGAGGTCGAATTAGGTAGAATAGCCGGCCCCTTCGATTTCCTGCCCATCCCTAACTTGAGAATCTCACCACTGGGTGTTGTACCCAAGAAAGAACTGGGTAAATACCGGCTTATTCATCACCTCTCTTACCCCAAAGGTGATTCTGTCAATGATGGGATCAGTAAGGAGGCAGCAGCTGTGACTTACGTCTCCTTTGACAGGGCCGTCACATTGGTTAGAAAAGCAGGTCCAGGTTCCCTATTAGCAAAGTCTGATATTGAGTCCGCTTTCCGGCTCCTTCCAGTGCATGAGGACTGTTTTCACTTGTTGGGTTGTCATTTTGAGGGTTACATGTATTACGATATGTGCCTCCCGATGGATGGGATGCTCGATATCGTGCAAATATTTTGAAGTATTTGGTTCTTTCCTTGAGTGGGTTGTCCGGAGAGAATCTGGCCACAATTCCATTATACATTATTTGGATGTTTTTCTTTTTGTAGGGCCACCTTCCTCCCGCACGTGCAAATTGCTTCTAGACACATTCAAATTCTTTATGAGCAAATTTGGGGTACCAATTGCCCATGACAAAACTGAAGGTACCACAACCACACTTTCCTTTTTGGGAATCGAGATAGACACAATAAGGATGGTTTTTAGGCTGCCGCAATCCAAACTCACTGACTTGTTGGACAAAATTAATGGGGTGATGCAGGCCAAGAAAGTTACTTTACAACAAATGCAGTCCCTCATAGGCCTTTTGAATTTTGCTTGTCGGGTGATGCCGATGGGTCGGGCTTTTAACAGACGGCTGTCACTGGCCACAAAAGGTATCAAGAAGCCACACCATTTTATTCGGGTGACGCGGCAGATGAGAGAGGACTTGCTGGTTTGGCATTCTTTCCTTCAGGAGTATAATGGGCACACTTGCATGTGGGAGGAGGAAGTGTCTAACCAGGAGTTAGCCCTTTACATGGACGCATCTGGAGCCATAGGTTTTGGTGCCATATATGGACACAAATGGTGTGCAGGCGGCTGGCCTGAAGAGTGGGCAAAAATTGGTCTTTGCAAAAACCTTACACTGCTTGAACTCTTCCCCATTGTGGTGGCCATTGAACTCTGGGGGCAGTACATGACCAACCATACAATTTGTTTCTGGACAGACAATCTAAGTGTGGTTTTTTGTATTAATAAACTAACCTCTGCTTCCCTTCCAGTTCTTGCCCTGCTCCGGCACTTGGTGCTAAGATGCCTTGAACATAATATTTGGTTTCGGGCTCAACATGTACCAGGTAAATGTAATACCGCTGCTGATTCTCTTTCTCGTTCGCAGTGGCTAAAGTTCCGGCAGCTAGTTCCTGGAGCGGACAAGGAGGGGTCAACTTGCCCAATGTTCTTATTCTACCTGGTGGAGAACAGCTTATGAACATGGTCAGGACATCTGTTTCGCCGACCACTTGGAGAGGTTATGGTAACGCTTTTGAGGAATGGTTATCATTTGGGAAGGGATGTAACCTGATGGATGATCATGTGCGGCTGCAGATTACAATTGACTACCTCCTTGACTTACAAAATAAGGGGAAATCCGCAGGAGCGGCCCAAAAGCGCCTATCGGGCATAGCTTTTTTCTTTAAATTGTTGGACCTCAAAGACATGACAAAGCATTTTGCCATACTCCAAGCTTTAAAGGGCTGGAGAAAACAAGTCGTCTCCGAGGATACCCGTAGACCGGTGTCTTTTAGTCTTTTACAACAGCTCATTCGCTCCACCCATGAGGTTGTCCAAACGCATTATGAAGAGGTCCTATTTGCCACCACTTTTAGCCTCACATTTTTTGGTGCCCTTAGAATTAGCGAGCTAGTTCCTCCCAGCAAGACAAAACCAGGGGGCCTTTTAGCTGAAGACATTGTCCTAGGAACTGATTTTCTTAGATTCCGCATCAGAAAATCGAAAACTGATATATACGGAAAGGGAGTGTGGGTTACCCTGTTGGGCATAAATAGCCCAGGGTGTCCAGTTGGACTTGCACGTTCATTTTCCTTGCTGCGAACTCATGGTGATAGATTTTTGACCCATGAAAATGGTTCTCCCCTTACACGCTTCCAATTCAATTCGATTTTCAAAAAATGTTTAGCCAATTTAGGGCTGGGCATCAAAGATTTTGGTACCCACTCCTTTAGAATAGGGGCGGCTACCGAAGCCAGTTTAGGAGGTATGGGCGAAACACAACTTAAGCGGCTCGGGCGGTGGAAATCTGATTGCTACACCTCCTACATCCGGCCGGGTTTGCTGTTTAACTAAACATTTTCTCATTTACAGGTACCATTCCGCCTGTTGTCCTCTTGGTGGGTCATTCTTATATACATCGGGCCAGGCGGCGTGCAGAGTCCCGCCCTGGAGGGCTCAATCTCGGCTTCAAAGGGGTGCATGTGCACTGGAATGGTATACCTGGATTGCGATGGCTTCGTGTCCTCCCTGAGGTTGTTAGCTTCAGCAAGAACTACACCGGCCCATTGGTGCTGGTAGTACACGCTGGTGGAAACGATTTATGTTACGTTAGGATAGCTGAGTTAATATCCATTATAAAATTTGATTTTGCTCGCTTACCAGCCTTTTTTCCAAAAGTAATCATAGTCTGGTCAGAGATTGTCCCCAGGCTTGTGTGGCGTGGCGCACGGGACGTTGCCGCAATTGAACGCACCAGGAGATTGGTAAACATGAGAGTCTCACGTTTTGCATGCGCACGGGGCTGGGTGGCCATCCGCCACCAGCAACTTGAAGGCGATAATTCGGATTTGATGAGTCCAGATGGTGTTCATTTGACCGACATTGGCCTGGATATTTTTCTCTCAGGTATACAAGATGGGGTTGAAAGGGCGCTATTCTTGTTGGGTGGAGGTCGGAGTTCAGTGTAGGGGTACATGAACTCCTTGTGGCGGAAAAAGTTTTTATCCTTGCCTTCGTACTTTATGAACAAATAAAAGAAATAATTGTTCTCACATGCCCATTGCTCTTGCAATGGCCGGCATCGGTGTTCTTTGAGTTAAATAAAGGGTTTTAAGTCGGTTTAAGAAATATGTGTTTATAAAGGTGCAAGGATCTTTATATAAAAACATGATTAATAAAAGCTGTGTCCGACCTTCATCCACAAGTTAGCCTCCGAGTGCTTTGTTTGGGCAATTTAAGTTTAAAAGAAAGGGGGGGATTGGTGTTCTTCCCTGCAGTCTTAACAAAAACACGTGCCACATCTGATTTGGCATAATTTTCCAGCGTTCATTTACATAGAAATTAAAAATTGAATTAGTTCAGAAATTTGTAATTCAGATGAAACATGTAATTAAGTTTGAACTAGGGGAAAAAAGAAATAATTCTGATACGCTGGGAATTTCAATCCATACGATTCCCGTAATGTCTTTGTGATATTACAGAGCAAGGAAGAAGCACAGAGAGGTAATAACTAGATTTTCAACGAACAGTTGTATTTTTCAATTACATGCTTTGCGGTCATTGTATTTTCGTTTTTATTTGAATGTATATTGGCCTTTTTGATGTGAAAAATTGCAGAGTTTTTGCAATTTAAAATACTTTTTTTCAAATGCTTTCAATTCTGCTTCAACTGTTCTGGGTTAGCAGTAAACAATATTTTTTTTTTTTTTTTTAAAAATGTACTGTAAGTAAAATGCTTTAGTTATTGGATCTATAATCTGGAATGCTTTAAAGCCTGGGGGATTTCAGGATAAGTTGTTATTCAACAAGACACAAGACAAACATAATGTAGTTTGGTATAGTAACTTTCTATACAATTCATTCAGATATAATAATACAGGATAGACAAATGCTCCTTCACGTAACCTAAAATGAGTTACCTTAGAATCCCAAGAGTCTTCCTACTTTTTATTACCTTTTCCTTCCTTGATTATTGCACTTACTCAGAAGCATGTAATACATTTATGAATCGGAAGAGAACCATGTGGCTGTTTGGCCTATTTATTTCGGAGTCTCTCATGGACCAGAAAAGGATAATCTCTCCATGCGTTAAATCTGATCTGAGGTGTGAACCACCTTTGCTTTCCAAATGTCTTCATTGCCTCAAGCTCTGCAGGTACAGAAATGCCCTCAGTCCAACCCATTGTGTGCAAATATGGCTTCCTCTGGGATACGGACAGAAACTCCATCTGCTTCAATAGCCTTAAAATATTACACCAGTATAAAATTCAAGCCTCATGTTATGTTTCCTTTAACTCAATAGAAATTCTGATTAGGAAACAAACTCATCATAAATAAATAAATACATTGGTAAAAATAAGAGAAAATAAAATGGCATAGACACCAATCATATATAAAATATATACATTATGGAATGCACTAAAATGAATATTTTTCAATTTACAAATATTCAGTTAAGGCTTTTCAGAGCTACAATGACAAAAGTATGCAACAAATAATACATGTTGAGTTAAACATTCCAAAACTGTACAAAAACTACTTTTTTCACAAATATGGGCTAGATTCAGTTTGATGAGAAAGACATCACCTAATTTACTTTCAGATTTTCCCATAGTGATAAATCATGAAAAGTTTTCTCATCAACTTGAATCTGGCCTACAGGTACTTTCCCATAGCAAGAGAGTTGCCATTAAGATAAACATTAGTGTTGACCTGCAAAGAGAGTCATTGCTACAAGCTGGTTGGATTCTTACTACACGCTAACAATTGTAAAGCACTTGTCTCTAAACTAATTCTTTTGTACTTGCCCTCTTAGGGACCTATATATCAAACTGCTTTAAAAAGAGAAATCAAAACACAGCAGATAGCTAGATGTTACCATTTAAAAGACAGCATATTTATCTAGATGTCTGAATAGTTTCCTAATGATTTGGAAAGATTTAATATATAAATAGGCCTCTTTAAGTATTTCTGACTGTGCTCAGTCTGCAGGAAAAAAAAGTGAATGATTTAAAAGGGGTTGTAAACTAGATAGTTGTCACGATCGCCGCCCGGAGCAGGTCCTGGAGCTCCGGGCGGCGCGTCCTCCCCTGCCGGCGTCGCTCCCAAAATGGCGGCGCCCATGGCCGCCACGTGGGTAGCGGCGCCGGCGCGATGACGTCAGCGCGCCGACGTCGGTGCAAGGACGTCAATGACGTCACAATGGCGCCAAATTCAAAATAAAAACGCCATCTAGACGCCAGAATGGCGCCCAAGTATAGGAATACTTTCCCTAAGTGTATCCTGGGTTTCCTGTGAGCTTATTTGCTAAATCTTGTTCCTGATTGATATCCTGACCCTTTGCCTGGACTTTGGACTTTGCTGATTTCTGCCTGCCTGTGAACTCTTGCCTGGATCCCGACTACTCTTTTGATTAACCCTTTGGACACCGCGACCTTGCTCCCTCAAGAGGGCTTCCTCCTCGATCCTGACTACCTCCCTGGAGGGACCTCCCGGCTCCCTGACAATAGTATCCTTTATGTCTCAGTTGTTTTTCAGAAATATATATATCTATATATATATGTATGGGTGTACAAAGGTTTTGCCTTTTATTTCAGACTCCTAGTTGGGTTTTGGCCGGCTAAGTGCTTGGCCTGTATTGCAGTTGGGAGGGGGAACATGTCCCATGGTAGTTCACTATTTAGCCTGGGGGTATCAGGGTTCCATAGACTTTAAAAGAGGAAACCACAACATGTTCTGTCTCTTTTGGTCCCCACTTGCTGTGGTGTGCCTGTGGCAGAGGTAGGCCCCGGTAGATGGAGTGCTAGTTGTAATGATTGGCACCCAAAATCCAGAACCAATGCTAAGCTCCCTGGTCTCAGCTCTTGCTTCCACCTTTAACAGCCGCCTTTCACCTTGGGAGGAGCCCTCAGCTAATCGGATGCTGCCAGGTCTTATAAAGAGAGGAGACAAGCTAAGGGTTCTGGATGAGCAGAGGGGCACGATTGTATGCAAAAGTATTTTGGGCAGAAGGTCACAGACAGAACGCGTAGTCAAAATCAGGCCGGGTCGGTGCAGGCAGAAAACAAGCGAATCAAACAAGCAGAGGTCAAAGCAGGGAGATCAATCAAGGATGGTCAGGACAGGCACGGGTCGGAATACAGAAATCAGAATAGTCGGTTTATCAGGTAGGGGTCGGGATCACAGAAGTCAGCTTAGTCAGGCAGGCAGGTGTCAAAAACAGGTATCAGGAACAGAAGAAATAGCACCCAGGAACTCAAGGAGATAATCCTATAAAGAGCAATCAAAAATACAAAATGTCTCTTTAAATACTTTTGAATTTCGCGACATTGCACGTGTAAGTAGCTTGCTCTAGTAGTGAAGTTTGTTAGGGCTAGCTAGCAAGGACAGCCTGCTTCCCAACAAGGAGTGTACACTTGGGTTACTATCCCAGTGGTGACTGTGAGCAAGTTAGGCAAGAGAGGGTGTAGGGACTAGGTTAGTGGTGGCCTAGTGGGACTGTTGTAGCCAGTGGTCCAGCAGAAGCTTGGCCACTGGGCCCTGGAGGCTTCAAGGAGACACACTGAGGCTTATTTATCAATTTGCCCATGGGCAATTACCTATAGCAACCAATCAGTGATAAGGTTTTTAAAGCCATCTGCAAGAAGAACAATGAATGCAGTAATCTGATTGGTTGCCATTGGTTTCTGCCCATGGGCAAATTTGCCCAGTGTTGATAAATCACCCCTACTGTGTGAATGTGTGTGACAGAGGAATCATAAGATGCTTTCCTGAGAAGTGTATGTGTATAACTTGTTAACATATAATTATACTTACAACTAAGTTCCTGGTCACCTGTGACTATGTTCTGCCCTTGTGAATCCATGAGGAGCTGCTAAATAAACATTTGCCTTGATTATTTGCAACTACTTGTATCATGTTTCATTCACAACCTAAAAGCCCAGTGGGTGCCCTGGCTAGGAGTGTACCAGTTATGGGTGACCGTTTTACAATATAGATATATGGTACCAGTAAGTAACCCATTTCCAAAAAGGTGTTACATATAGTACCCTAAGAAATTTATGCATTTGCTATTTGCCCTTTCTAACTAGTGTATTTTTAATCCTTTCTCTGCATGCCACTGTTATTCATTTGTGTCTGTACCTTTAGAGCTGCAAAGTGATATCTGGAACTCCAAGTTTTCATTTAATTTTTTTTCCATTTCTAGGAGAAAGTTTACATGAGCGGAACTGAGCCCAATTAGCATAGAAATTAATATCCCCTCCATTAGCCTGAAACGCAGAGCTCAGAAGAGTCTCAGACTTGGTATGATCATTATTTAATAGGGTAAAAAAAAAAAACGAAACCGATTTCCCGTCTGACTATTTGGAACATTTACAATAACCGAAAAAAAAGCTCCATGTAGTGAATGAAATATAAAACAGTTATTGACATTCTCTTCCCCAGAATTCCTGCACTGTGTTCCTTCTTCTCAGGAAAATGTAAATAGTAATTGTTGATGTGAAACTCGACCAGGGTGTATGTATTACAGGCTTCACTAAATGTATTTACAAATGTGCGGAAGGTGAGTTCCAATCTCATGTGTAAATGGATTTTTCTGGCACCTTTAAATGAGTTTCACTGGTCCAGAGATTATTTTCTTTGCATCTAGTGTAAAGAAACCTGATAATTATACTTTTCCTAACCTCTGAAAGAGATGAAAACAGGTATTCAGCAAAACAGTATATAATTCTGCAAATGTCCTTCATGATTCCATATTAACACCTATTGAATTACCGTAAGTGACATTAATTAGTTTTGCTTTTTACACTCTACAGAATTTTAACCCTTATTGGTTCAGTTTTCATGCCAGAATAGAACAATGTATTTATATAACTGGAATATTATTCATAAGAATTCATAATATTGCATAGTAAACAACAATGAAACAAATGTATGCATACTGAATGATGTTATAATGCAGGTCAAACACTGAGTTGTCTTTTAACATCTTTATCATTTGAAGAAGGAGATCTGTATCCCTTATAATAAGATTTTGTAACGAGGATCAATTATTTGAATAGCTGGAGAGACAGATTTGAGAATATGTAAAGCACTGCGTATCTTGACAGCGCTATATAAATAAATGATGATGAATATGAGAAGCTGGAGGGCTGTCCTGTTTATATGCCTTGTCTTCTTCTTTTTTTCAATGTCTTCTATGTATTTTGTGCTATGAACTGGCTGGACTGTCCGTGAAGTGGAGGTTAGTGTAAGGGGCAGGTTTACTAAGCTCGAGTGAATAATTAGAATGAAAAAATATTTGAATTTCATTTGAATAAAAATCATTATTCGCTTAAAATCGTTCGAATCTTGATGAGCTTTACTAAGCTCGAGTAAATAATTCGAATGAAAAAATATTTGAATTTCATTTGAATAAAAATCATTATTCGCTTAAAATCGTTCGAATCGTAGCCTAGTATTGGCCAGGGAAAGGTGGTCATATTGGGCAAAGATCCAAAAATCTTCATCTTTCGACCGAACGATTTTTATTCGATCAAAGCTTTTGCGCTAAAATCCTTCAAATTCGATATTCGAATTTGAAGAATTTTACTTTGAGGTTCAAATTCGAGGGTTTTTTAACCCTCGAAATTCGACCCTTGATAAATCTGCCCCTAAGTGTCCTCATCATACAGTAGTCCAGGGTCGGACTGGGATGGTGGGACACCAGAAAAAAAAACAATGGGCCCCGGCCCAGACCCGCTCCCCCTGCCTACCTGAAGTTCTGCACTCCCTGACCTCTCCCCGCTTTGGCAGATAGAAGGATTGCGGGTACTTGCTTGTCAGGGGAGGTGGATGGAGGAGGGTTTCGGCTGAACCCTGGGGCCCTGGTTTTTGTAGAGGAAGGTTAGGGGCCCATTGTGGGTGTGTGATTTGGCAGCCCTGGTGGGCTATAGAGAGGAAAATAAATACTGTGTATTCTTATATATTTATTACTCTCTGACATAACTGCATTACAGATCGTGCCCTGGCTGGAATCAAACCTAGGAATCAAGCTCTGCAAGACCACTGTGTCATCATGCTGCTCAAAATACATTATTTTCTCTTAGCCATATCAATATATTAAAGGATACAAAAATATATTTAGATAATTCCCTCTATGTCCTTATGAAAATTATTTTTGTATCCATTATTTGGATATTGGTGCTTAGGGATGTAATTTGTATCCCATGATACCAAAACTTCAGTATTATAACAAACAATGTACCCTCTGTTGTAAAATATGAGAATATTATATATCAACTCAGAGTTCCTTGACCTATATTAAAGCGCTCAGCCTTTGAACCTGTGCCTTTATATGGCAATGCAATGCCTCTGTGACTTATAATAGCCTTATATTTCATAAAGGGGGAAGTTACATTACCCCTATACATGTAGGGTTATCCTGGTCAGGGTGTGCTTTATTATACATTTTTATAATATGCTTTACTAAAGTTAAAGAGGACACAAAGACCCGGAAGATGGCTGCAGTGAACTACGATCTCTGAATCTGTACCGAGGGGATAAGTAAAAAGTTAGGGGCATTTCCGGGGGGGCAGCTAGGCTGGGGGGAGGAGAGGGATCTACGTAGGGTAGGGGGGTACGTTTTTTTTTAATTAAGAGTTAAATTCTCCTTTAACTACAGGAATCTGGCAGAAGCTGGGAAAGATGGGAGCTACACATGTAGGTGACTTACACAGCCATAAATTTGTTGCTAAATCAGGAAAGACATTCAGAGGCTGGCCATACATGGGCCAGAGGGCCAAAGATTAGATCAGACTAGTATTGGCAGGGAAAGGTGGTCATATTGGGCAAAGATCCATTTGTTTGGTGACCTTAAGATGCATGACCACCTTAAGAAGGCAGATGGAATTCATACTGTAGCAAAAAATAAACCACAATCACTTTTGAAGAGGGATCCATGAATGATCTCCGGAATGCTCTTTTATTAGAGAGGAATTAAATAGGAGTTAATTTAAATAGGAGTTAATTTTATACTGGTTTTATTGTATGTATGTTGAGTTTCAAAATGGACAACTTTCATGTTCATGTGATTTATGTATTCTACAATTATATATTAGTTACTATTATGTTGACAGTTTTGGGTTGGTATTATGCTTGTGGTGTGAAGTGAAAAATGATCACAAGTAAAATCACCTCCCCCCTATTCTCTTTCTGCATTAGTAAATGTTATTACTCTGATTATATATCCATCATGAATATTAAAGGATTAGAATAGTTTTCCACCCTGACATTTCTGAAAATTCAATTTTAGGTAATAAGTTCTAATTAAAAAGAGAAAACAGAGTAGATATTGATTATTCTTTTATTAAATTAATCATAAAAGGATACAGAACAATATGATGATGCCATCAGATATATTATATATTTAATTACTGTAGCAGTCATTGATAATTGACTCTTCCTGGGGTTCATGTATTTAGGCATTGGAGTTAAAACAGCATGACAATACTAGAGTCTTAAGTCTTCTTCTGAGCAACATCTCTTGTTGTCTTGACCCTCGACTATTCCTACAGCAAACCAAAAACATGATTGATGATGGACTCACAATACTGTAAAATATGTATTTTATGCTGCCACCCTTCAAATTTCTATCAAATAACACCCAAACAGCTCTATGTTTTTTGACATTTTCATGTTGTCCATTTTTACTTCCTTACACCAAGAAAGGGATGGCAGCCCTAGAGCTTCCACATTCAGCGTGTTATTTAGAATTATTGGATGTAACATACTGTAGGATGAAGCACCCCTTCAAGTGCAATGCCTTTATCAGTGGACTGTGGATTGTGCTCCAAAATCAATGTTTGTTGGTCTTGGAGGACAGCTAGGGAGGATCCGAATGTAGGATCAATGTATTGGTAAGGAGACACTTTATCCACGATAATAACACCAGGGCCTTTTCAGCTCTATATATATATATATATATATATATATATATATATATATATATATATATATATATATATATATATATATATATATATATATATATATATATATTCCACAGGGCTACTCACAACAAAGTTGGCAAGTATGCCTGGGTGCAGAAACGACAAAATGTCCACAAAACCTCCAAATGAATCTGCACTCTCAGGACTTATAGATGAATAAAATTGTTTTTTATGTACAGAACTTCAGTCTGATGTTTCGGCCCTATAAAAGGCCTTTCTCAAAGTACTGAAACATAGCAAGTATGCCTTAAATCTGCATTTCTGGCAGGAAACAGCAGTGTCATAATGACATATAATTATGCTAAACATCATTAACCCCCCATAAAGTTAAAAAACATTCCTGCTATGTGATACAATGCTATTTTCTCAAATATGTTTTCCAAATAATTTACCAACATTATTCTCCATAAAAAACATTAAAAGTTAAAAATAATTCTCAAAATAGCAACAAATATTGTATCAATACATTAATGTATGATTATAATTTAGTTACACATTGTAGCTATTGTGTTTAACTCATGAGCAGAAATACACAATCTTTAATTGATATCTGTGGCTACCAGTCAAAATAATTAAACCTATGTGTTGCAAATATATATTACACATATATATCTATTTATATAGATATATATGTAGTGCTATAGTAAACTGCTTCATGTGAAGACAGTTTTAGCTACTTTCCTTTGTGGGCTGGGACCACAGATGAGCTCTCTTTCTCAGGGGTAAGCCCTCGCAGCAGGGTGGAGGCAGGGTGTAGTGTAACTGTAACTGTGTGCAATGCACAAGAGATTGGGCGCAGTAGTTTTATTTGCTTAAACAATAAACGGAGTTTATTAACCAAAACCAGAGTTCACCATGGAGCATGAAACATAGAGTAAAACAGAGATCAATCAAGGTAACACAATATACTCACTGTATGAATATAGAACAACTCTCTGAGGAGTAAGGAGTACATGTAGAGAACAATGCATCTTGTTGGAAGCTATTTCCCCAATCTTCAGGATTACCTTAAGTGGAACTCAGAAACTCTTACTTCCCTGAGCTTAACACTTAGGCCCTACTATGGGGTCAGTAATACCTGGGATCTTAATCCCTCTAATCTCCTCGGCAGAGCTTTGAGCTGCTCAACTAAATACCCTATCTATCACTCCTAGAGTGATCTATTAAAGGGTATAACTATCACTTCACTAAACTCAGGACGAGTTCCACCACCCCTAACCTCTGTGGCCTAACAGAGGAAAGGTTCAGCAGCAATGGCCTCTACCTCATGGCTTTCAAGCCCTTTTATATTATACCACAGTGCCTCTAGCATCCACTGTGTGAACTGCAGGGATGACATAAGCACAAGGTCCCCATAAGGACCCACTGAGGTGTCCATATTACTAGGGATGTGCCTGTCTGTATTGAGTAAGGGTGTCTAAGATTTTCACATCCCTATATATATATATATATATATTTATATATATATATATATATATATATATATATATATATATATATATATATATATATATATATATATATATATATATATATATATATATATATATATGTAAATAATATATATTTGCAACACATAGGTTTAGCTCTTTATTTTTATTTTAAATTAGCACTGTATCAGACAAGATGGTAATTTGCATCAAAAACAAGATATAGAACACGGATGCAAAACACACATTCTTTACTGAATAATGGATAGAGATTGGAGCTGAGGGAATCCATAAATGGACAGATGATGTAGACCATAGAAATTGCCAAGTACGCAGAGTATTCTGTGTTGATGAACCATTGACATTTCCAATGTGTCACATTCATTGGTGGTCAAAAACAGTCTATAGCCTTTGACTAGTACTATTTTTATTGTACGCAAATCACAACAAAGCTCACATTGCAGTCACTAGATGGTGCTGTTAGGCAGGTTGAGGAGTCTGAGGCACATGGAGAAGTCTGAGGAGGTTCTAGAGCAGGTTCTCATTTGTGGCATTTGGAAGAGAGAACAAGAACTTGCTCATTGTCAGACGAAGAGTAAATGATGCCAGGGAACCTAAGGCTTGCTAAGTGAAGTACTAAATCGAGTTTATAGTTAGGGTAGATATCAACAGGTTAGCATGGTGGAGCTCACTAAAGATAGTGGTGAAAGATAGTGATAGGCCAGTTATTTGAGAAGATGAGGTTCCAGCAAAGAGTAAGGAAGGGGCCAGTGCCCCAGTGGTACCTTGCCAGGCAGGGATCCAGAGAAAGAGGGCACTAGGTTAAAACTTGACACAAGACTGACAAGTACAGACCCTGGCCTGAAGAGAGAGGCAGGGAGGTAGACAATAAGCATCTCCAGTGACCTGGAAACCCGTCATCTACAAGATCATGTAGAGCCACAGTTTATTATCCTCTAAGTCCTTTGTATGTAACAGTGGTACTTACCCTAAAAGGTGAATCTGACCAGTGATTACACTTTAAAAGTTATTGGGCTCATCATTACAAATAGACCCCATGCCTGTATCGACATTTTCTTATTGTACCCACAGTACATTACAGCTTTTCTCTCTAACCAAAAACAGATACAGAACAGATGTGTGCAGATATGGTTTCTTCATTTGTAGAAAGTTTTTTGTTTTCAAGCAGGAAACCTATGTATACGTATGACATCTTATTGGGGGAAAAAAAAAATAGACAACATTAAATCAACATCTAAGAATTCTTTTTACAATAGTGTACCCTTTGCTTTAATATTGTCTATGGCATAGCATTCAGATTGTGTATCATTATTATATATATATATATATATATATATATATATATATATATATATATATATATATATATATATATATATATATATATATATATATATATATATATATATTTAGTTTTATGCAAATCCAAGTCTTCTGTTTTGATAAGAGCAGAAATTTAGACCAGGGGGTGGCAGTCCATAAAATTTTAATATAGAGGTAGGGGATCTCTTATCTGGAAACCCGGCTATCTCCCATAGAGCTCATTTTTTTAAAAATTATTTCCTTTTTCTCTGTAATAATAAAACAGTACCCTTATACTTGATGTAGATTTGGGGCAGATTTATCAATGGTCGAAGTGAATTCGAGGGAATTTTTGAAGTAAAAAAATTTGAAATTCAAAGTAATTTTTTGGATACTTTGACCATCGAATAGGATACTATGACTTTGACTTCGAATTCGATTAGAAGTAAAATCATTCGAATATTCGACCATTCGATAATCGAAGTACTGTCTTTTTAAAAAAACTTCGACTTCAATACTTCGCCAAATTAAACCTGATGAAGTGCTATGTTAGCCTATGGGGACCTTCTAGAGTATTTTTCTCCGTTTTTGGAAGTCGAAGTAAAATCCTTCGATCGTTCGATCGATCGCTGAAATCCTTCGAATCGTTCGATTTTAGTTAGACCGCAAATGGCCAAATTCGATGTAAAAAAACTTCGATATTCGAAGTCGAAGTATTCCAATTCGATGGTTGAATTTCAAAGCTTTTTCTACTTCAAAATTCGACCCTTGATAAATCTGCCCATAAATGTTTACATGATTTTTAGTAGATTTAAGGCATAAAGAGCCTAATTAGGATTTCCTTCTATCCAGAAAACCCCAGGTCCCAGATATTCCAAATAGACCCCATACCTATACTCACACAGTCACCTTATCTTTGAGGCTCTTTCAGATGTGAATTGCACACTTATTTTCTATACCCCCATCTTTATCTTTCATGTACAGTTGATAAATGATTAGATTATGAATGCTAAAGGAATGGCTTTGATGAACTGGAAAATTCTTTAATGTATTTGTTGACCAACCTAAAGGCACAGAGTCATAACGAATCACCCCATGGAATGAAACATCAAACAAAAGAGTACAAAAATTATGCTAGCCTCAAATAACCTTAAGTAATGTCAAGGGCAATATTTCACAAGAAATTGATATCATGGGCAAAACATATTTGAATGAACACAATTTATAAAATAATGCTGCATTAATAAATAGAAATACTAATGTACAATGCACCTACATATGCAAATTTAAGGAGAAATTTAATAACAATTGTAACTGAAAAATTTTGATGAACAAACATTGACATTTCTCAATGTAATAGTTTTTTTACAAGACAGGTATTACAATGCAAATTTTAATGGCCCATAGCACAATTTTGAGGGTGGTGTATTATTTTAATGCTAAAATAACTTTTCCAGTGCGATTACATACACTGCGCACTGATGCAATGTCAACATTTTGCAAATGTTCTTCATCTGGTGAACGAGGTTGCTAAGTAATTTCCAGGTTCATCCAAGTTATTAAATTTATGCAAATCATGCAATTGTTCATGCAGAGGGAATTTTCTTCTGTTAACAGCTTTTACTACAGTACCCCACTGATATATAAATTCCCAAGCACAGTCTGTTTATCGAAATGATATTCTTTGTTTGCGTTTCGACTTGGGGACCAGTAAAGCTGTAACATGTTTATTAATCTAATTTCCAGTTATTTAGGAAATCAAGATGAAATATGCATTGAGAAATAAGCAGATAGAATGTGTATAAAAGTAAATTTGCAGCTATTAAGGATGAAATATCTATTCAAGTATCAGGGCTGATTTACAAATATAGGTGCTGAATTGCACTAGTGCTTATAATTGCCTTTAATATTCAGTCAGATCCTTACTTTCAATTTTCAATGGATATTAGACTATTGGATAATTGTTTGCTATAGACAACTTCACTTGTGCATGTTAATCTTCTTTTATCAGATTCCCATTGATACATTATCATTCATTTTCAAATTCACTTTTTTTAAATCCCACCCCCCCCAAAAAAAACATTATTAAACAGGATCACAACTTTCTTTTCTTAAAGGGCACCTATCACAGCCAAAATTAAACACATATTAACAATCTGAGCAGTACAAGCTAAACACATAACTACATATATAGTTTTTGGAAAAAACTGCAGGTTTTAAAAAAATCCATTACATTGTTAAATGGGTTCTTCCACTGAGGGAGGCCATATTGTGACTATAACTAGACTCTAACATGCAAATTTCAGGAGCATGCTCAGATTGTAATACTGCTTTGAGTATTCTACCCAGAATGCCTTGTTTAAGTAAACTCCTCCACTAGAAGTATCAGGAGATTTCCCTATCTTGTCCCCTGCTGGTGATATTATTATGCAAATGAAGGGCACACAGTAACTTCCAGCAGGTGGCAGCACTACTGAACAGCAGCTAATACACAGGTTTGGCTGATTTGAAAATAGCTTAGAAGGGCTGATAAGCAAGCAAGGAATTTCAACTGAGCATGTGCGAGATTTCAGAGCTACAGTTGGCTGGGAAGATATAGGTAGGAGGAGCCAGTGAAATCCAAGATGGCTGCCTCAGCTAGAACTGCAGGGGAGATAGGGGAGATCTTGCAGAAGGTACAGTGAGCTGATCATTTACATTATACAAACAATTCTAACTGTTTTAAAAATCAGATTTCTTGACCTTTCACATAGTGTATTTACATAGTAAATGATTTTGGTCATGATTGGTGCCCTTTAAGTGCTCGCATATCTACATGTAACAGGAAAATGGGGTTGAGTTCCCTAAAATGACAGTTAACCCTGTGCCGCAGACCCAATCAGATTGGGATCGATTACCAGAATTTCCCAGTAGGGCACGTTACAAGTGACTCTTCTCACTTGGTTGGCCCTTGCTGAAGTGTTGGAGGCAGGGTGAACTACATTGATCCCATGCACATACCTTGATCTATTACATTTTCTTGGGAGCCAATGGTTCTTTAAAAACAGATGAAAGACTTTCTTGATGGAAATTACACAAATTCTCTTTGGTGGGTGCTAACTCATCTGAAACAAGATTTCAAGATTAATCAGTAAATGCTTCAGTCTCAAACCAGAGGTAGTACTTACTGCTTTGGTGAACAATCCCCAGCACTAGGCAAAGCTTGCAGAGGGTTATTACTTCAGAAATCTATTTCAGCACTGACACCACAGGTTGATAACACTTATTAAACTCCTTGTTGGAGCCTCTGACTGCTCTGCTAACTACCCTGATCCTGAATTTAAAGGGATCCTGTCATCGGAAAACATGTTTTTTTCAAAACACATCAGTTAATAGTGCTACTCCAGCAGAATTCTGCACTGAAATCCATTTCTCAAAAGAGCAAACAGATTTTTTTATATTCAATTTTGAAATCTGACATGGGGCTAGACATATTGTCAATTTCCCAGCTGCCCCCAGTCATGTGACTTGTGCCTGCACTTTAGGAGAGAAATGCTTTCTGGCAGGCTGTTGTTTTTCAATCTTAATGTAACTTAATGTGTCTCAGTGAGACATGGGTTTTTACTATTGAGTGTTGTTCTTAGATCTACCAGGCAGCTGTTATCTTGTGTTAGGGAGCTGTTATCTGGTTACCTTCCCATTGTTCTTTTGTTTGGCTGCTGGGGGGAAAAAGGGAGGGGGGTGATATCACTCCAACTTGCAGTACAGCAGTAAAGAGTGATTGAAGTTTATCAGAGCACAAGTCACATGACCAGGGGCAGCTGGGAAATTGACAAAATGTCTAGCTCCATGTCAGATTTCAAAATTTAATATAAAAAAATCTGTTTGCTCTTTTGAGAAATGGATTTCAGTGCAGAATTCTGCTGGAGCAGCACTATTAATTGATTCATTTTGAAAAAAAATTTTTTCCCCATGACAGTATCCCTTTAACTCCTAGGGGCACATAGACTTCCATGCAAATTTTCATTTCGAAAGCCTCTGCCATACTATGACAAATATGCGTATTCATCAAAATACGCAATTATGTCTTGGCAAAAGCACTTTCTTCAGCGATGATTCGTTGGCGTGAAGATTTCATAACAAATTTTCTCTAGCATTACTTTCTGCCCAGCAAAACTTTGTTAACTTTCTTATGCTTACATCAATTTAAATTCAGTGGGTATATAAAGGTCATATGTATGTATTTATTAGTGATGTTGATGAAAGTGCTGGAAGTGGCCACTTTTTATTAAAAATTTTGATTTGATTTTGAAGTGCCAGCTGGTTCTATAAGTTGTGCATGATGGAGATAGATCAAACTGTGATGCATTAGAGTTGTTCTTGCGTATTTTCATAGGAAAACACTGCTGAATAATCGCAGGCGGAACTATTCTCTGTGGCTGTGCTCAACTACTGTAGGAACAATTTTAGTATTTACAAGCTCATTATGTACATCTGAGTGCACAAAGTGCCCATTATATTGCCTTTATGCTGGCCTATGATTTTTTTCTAATTATATGTAATATATACAGATTGCTAATGCATTTTTCATAAATAGATCTGTTTTACCCTGGCAAAACACATATTGTATTGATTATTTTCTGATCATACAGATCTTAGCATGTGGCATTGCAATCTCAGAGTCTCCATAGACATTTGCATTCACTGCATGTTCTTTATGTGGCTCTCTGCTGGTTTACAATATTTTTTAAATTTGTTGAAAATTTCCATTAAGGCATCAGTTGCAGGGAAAAATAAAACTGCTTTTCATGATTTAGAAGTAGACATTGGAAGCAATGTCTTTAGAGGTCAACTTTGTAAAAGTTGGATTCTATCGTGGCCTGTATCCACCAGCACTCCTTAACTTGCTCCTTTAAATGATGGTCAAAATGGGGTAGCAGGAATGAATCCTATGTGCCTCCCCACCAACCCTCAGAAATATAATGCTGCCAAATGAAGGCTGGTCTGTATTCATGGGACAAAGTGGGGCTCTAATACTATTTTGAAGCAGGGCAATGCAAAATGTGCAGAAAATTTATTTTGCCTGTTATTTCTACTTTGCCGCCTTCCATGAATCTTTACATCGTTTCACAGAAGCTAAAATGTTTCCCTCCTGCAAAATCAAAATATAAGGAATACTTTACGAACATAGGTGCAACTGCAAAGTGAAAATTGAATGCATTTAAGTACTATTAAATATCTGCATCTACCTTGTATACATGCACCACTATACATAAGCAAGTTAACGACTGCCTTACGGTGTATGGCTAAACCAGATAGGATGCAATTCCCACCAACAGCAACATGCAAATGCAACTTTAGCAACATGAATGCAAAACATCACTTACATTGGTTAATCACCCTCAACTTCAGTCTCTTCTGATTCTCTGCTCACTCCATCCCACTCCAGTCTATCCTGGTTTTCCACTCTGTCCAGTCCTGTTTCAGATCATCAGCCATTCCTCCTTGTCTAGTCTCTTATTGGTGCTGAACTACTACTCCTTACTTGAAGGAATCACATGCCCTCTATTTTTGTACAGGAGATTTGACCATTAGTAAACCCTGACAAATCACAAATTTACAACTTTAGTAGCTAAAATATAGATATAAAACACAGGCCTGTCTAGACACCTGAGCTCTATATGACTTCCTTACAAAACCCCTTGATTAATAACAACAACTTACATCCACATCTTACATCGACCATAAATGACTTGCGATCCAGCAGTGTTATTCCCATTGTCTTCAGTGCTGATTATGCTTACCTCATTATGTGGGCTTTTAAATATTTCCTATGGCAGTTGCAATTTAAACAAACTATTGGTCTTGGATGACTATGAATGTTTTCATTAATCCAGGTCATGGTATATCAAGATCAACTGAACTTGCTGAGTAATCATTTAAGATGTTTCACTACTCATGCAAGCAGCTTTGTTGAAATGTTGAACTAAAGAAGTGAATAAGATTAGTGATGAAAACATCTTACACGGTTACTCAACAAGTCCAGTTGCTCTAGATTTACTTCTACCAGATACTGGTCTTGTACTTGTGGTAAGGGCAATGGTCTTGTACTTGTGGTAAGGGCAATGGTTAGTGAGCTGTTTCATGATGTCAGAATGTACTTTAATGAGCTTTATTTTGCTCTTTGGTGGTTTTCATGCAAGCTATTAATGGTGTCTCAATTGCGCTCATTGGCCATAAGACGTTGCACAATTAACTTTATGATTCTTTCAGGCATGTAAGGTTTACAAACTTTTTATTGTTTAAGTGACGCCATGTTAATTTGCTTCTTCAGGCAACCAAGAGCAACACATTTCTTCAGATTTATATAATTCTTCTTGTTCATTGACTTTTTCAGGACATCCATGGCAAAGACATAGGCTCTTCATTAGACTGAGATAAGACTTCATTTCACAATCATAAGGTTCTTCATCAGGACATTTGTCCAACAGACGCGGGGTGGACTGTTTGTCCATAAATTGTCAACCAGGATGTCAACCTGCGTTTTGTCATATTTTTTTGGAGCTATTTCAATAAAAAAACAGATGAGTATCTGCACTCCAAGTGTCTTTGAGGGTAAATGTGCTCAGTTATAACATACAAACATACAAACATACATACAAAATATCTTCCAACTGGCACACCCTTATAAAAATGTTGTCTTTTTATTAATATAGCATTGTATAAGAGAAAGGGTTATTAGAAAGGTGTAGCATTGTGACATTAGTGCATAGCAGTTATAGATTTTTTATTTGAAGATTTGCATTACTCAAAGATTTATTGGTTATCTGACCTTTTAGAAACAGCTGTTGGGCCTGATGTGGCAAGGAGCAGTGATCACAGGGATAAGTCTCGGGATTGCATTCATAAAGCAGCAGAAAAGCTGAAATCCAATTTCTGTCATTTTTATAGATATTTGGATTTTAGTTGTGGGCCTCTAGTTAGGTTCATTTGATTCAATATCCTGATAAAATAAATACCACCAAGATGCAAAAAGATTTGTCAGCATCAGAGCAATATTTTTTGAAAGCGGAATAAGGCAAACTTGTAACATGATTCCTTAAAAAGTAACGTTATATGCAATTAGCTCCTGTGGGATGTGTCAAATGTGTCCATGTTCACATCTCATTATTAGTGATGGGCGAATTTGCGTCGAATTCACGTGATTCGCAAAACTGGCGTGAAAATTCGCTGGCGAAAATTCACCAGCGTAAAAAAATGGACGCCGGCATCAAAAATAGATGCCAGTGTCCAAAAACAGACACCGGCGCGGTTTCGCAAATTTTTTGCCATTTCGCAAATTTTCATGGTAAATTCACTAATTGGCGCAAATTCACCCATCACTACTCATTAGCCGGCATCATGATATTTGAGTATATATAAAGATTTAATAAGTTGTATCACCTTACAATATAGTAGAGTTTTTATGCTAGTTAAAGCAAGGGGTATACTATGGGATGCAACCAATGAAGTGGAGCAAAGCATCAGTCAAAACTCCTCATGTCTCATAGGCCTAAATGAGGCCAAATATGCACAGAAGAAATTTATGAAATAAAGTTTTGTATGGTCCCAACTAATATCATATGGATACTATGGACAACTGTAATTTGTCTGAACAATACAGGTAGGGATGTAGCGAACTGCCGATTTGGTGTTCGCGAACGCCGTTCGCGAACACCGGCAAAAAATGCGAACGTTCGCGAACAGTTCGCGAACTTCGAACACCGCTAAAATCGTTCGATTCGAACGATCGAAGGATTTTAATCGTTCGATCGAAGGATTTTCATTCTAATCGAACGATCGAAGCCATTCGTTCGAACGAATGGAAATCGTTCCATTTTTAGCGGTCGAAGGAATTAGAATGGTCGAACGATCGAACGATCGAACGATCGAACGATCGAACGATCGAACGCGAACTCAAACTGCGAACGTTCCCAAACGTTCGCGAACAATCGGCGGACGCGAACGGTCGAAGTTCGCGCGAACTAGTTCGCGGGCGAACAGTTCGCTACATCCCTAAATACAGGCAGCCCTGCAGTGTTCAGCCTGTGGGACATTTAGTCAGAAGCTGTATCAGATCCGGCTTTTAGGTCTATTTGGTTAGACATGGGCCTGTTAAAAATTGTTGTTCACAAATAGTGATAAGAGAAAGTGGCCCCTTGCAAGCACTGATGTTGATGGAAACACTGATGTTGATAGATGTTTTTTCTTGTATTTTCTTGCTTCAAATGCATTGGTCAGTGGGCATTTTTTCCATTTTTTTTTTTTTTCCTGCTTGAAAAAAATTATTTTTTTCTTCCAGCTCAAAAAAAAAAAAGCTTAGTGAAATTCTAGCGAAGATTTTGCTGGAAATCCATACCAGGTAAGAAAATGTGCTTATAAATAAAGCACAGAAGGATCTTGCACACTAAAAAAGCTCAAAACAGACAGGCAGTATTGCATTTAAATAATATTTATCCAAAGTTTAGGCCTGGTGAGCATTACATCACATTTAGCTCAGTAGATAATGTGTTCATCAAGGCCACAAAGATACAGTACATACTTCCCAGTAATAGACAGCATACAGATATGAAAATGGATACTCTGGATGAGGGAGTTACCGATTACGATTTTGGCAAAATGAAAGAAGGGAAATGGACTCATTTCAAGCTTAAAGGGCTAAAAGAATAAGGCTAGAAATGCTGTATTTTGTATACTAAACATAAACATGAGCTTACTGCACCACAAGCCTAATCAAACAAATGATTTATGCTTTCAAAGTTGGCCACAGGGGGTCACCATCTTGTAACTTTGTTAAACATCTTTGCAAGACCAAGACTGTGCACATGCTCAGTGTGGTCTGGGCTTATTAGGGATCATCATAAATCATCAAAATAGGGAAACAAACAAAGCTGTTTGAGTTCTACATGGCTGGGAAGTAAGGCGGGGGCTCCCCCTGCTGTTCATAAGAATGATTGTTTCCCTGCCCAGCAGTTAGGGACCATCTGACAATTCCTATCCACAGCAGTAAATGAAGGGGGAATTTCACTGCATACAGTCAGGTTTCTTATAAAAACAGTACACATTTTTAAATTAAAGTTTATTTGGAGATAGGTTTCTTTTTCATTAAAGAAAATAAAAATGGGATTTTATTTTTTTGACTTTACATGCCCTTTAAGGCATTTCTCAAAAAGCAAAACAATCTAATATGTTTGAATCTTGACATCCCTACAATGCCTTGTTAATCATCTAGTACAGTGGTCCCCAACCAGTAGCTCGTGAGCAACATGTTGCTCTCCAACTCCTTGAATGTTGCTCTCTGTGTCCTCAAAGCAGGTGATTATTTTCAAATTCCAGGCTTGGAGGCAAGTTTTGGTTGTAGAAAAACTAGTTGTACTGCCAAACAGAGCCTCAGTGTTGGTTGACAATCCATATAGGGGCTACTATAAGGCCAATCACAGCCCTTATTTGGCACCCAAAGAACATTTTTCATGCTAGTGTTGCTCCCCAACTCCTTTTACTTCTGAATGTTGCTCACGGGTTCTAAAGGTTGGGGATCCCTGATCTAGTATGAAAGGGATTGTGGAAATGAGGGTCTCCACTGGAGAAGAGTTGATTTCTGCTTCATTGTTTCCAATTTACTTTGGATACCCCTCCAATATTATCTCAATTCTTCTTTGGCGGTTTTTTCATGTTTGTGCACCTAATTCTGAACCCACCAGAAAATGTTGACAGCTTGCTCAATCCAGACATCACAAAGTAGCTATAATGCAGAATTCTTGTTGGAGACAAAAATACCTAAATACATTTAGGAAATGTACAAGAATTAAACTGTTATTGGTACATGTATAGCTTAACCTCCTTCATCACTGCATTAGGAACCATTTTACAAGATGCACAGATATACAGTATTTAACATTATTCTGCCATAGTTTAGATCAGTAATCCCCAACCAGTGGCTTGTGAACCACATGTTGCTCTCCAACCCCTTGGATGTTGCTCCCAGTGGCCTCAAAGCAGACGCTTATTTTTCAATTCCTGGCTTGGAGGCCAGTTTTGGCTGCATAAAAAACAGGTTTATTGCCAAACAGAGTCTCCTGTAGGCTGCCAGTCAACATAGAGGCTATCAAATACCCAATCACAGCCCTCATTTTGCACCCCAGAAAAAGTTTCATGCTTGTGTTGCTCCCCAACTATTTTTACATTTGAATGTGGGTTATGGCAGGGCCGTATTTATATATAGGCCCCTGAGGGCCTGTGCCTAGGGCAGCACGGTTTTGGGGCCGGATCTAGGGCGGCATCAGACCTAAATACAGCCCTGGCTCATGGATAACAAAGATTGGGGATCCCCGCTGGTTTAGATGGCAGCGAGTGATGACTATGGTACCAGGAAAATACACAACTTGGGGGGATAAGAGAATAATATTTGAATTAACAGGATCTTTTTTCATATTTTGACAGTGTGACATAAAATGGACAGACACAGAGATAAATAGCCTTACATGTACAAAGGCAAGTAAAGATGATTGATACCAGTCTGAATCACTAAATGGATAAAAAGAATCAGGCCCATTGAATGAGAAGACACGTTGGCTGTAATAAAGTACAGTCTGGAAAGGTTTGTGAGCAAAGCGATTAAACGGAGGGGGAAACTAGGGAGGGGGGCAATTAGTACAAATGCATTTGTCTGCAAAAGCTGAGCCTGTCTCGTCAAGTGTAGGAGAGAGAGTCATGATGAGCACTAATCCCCACAAAGCACTTTCAGACCTATAAAACATGTAGGAGTAGAGATGCATCTTGTTTTCTAATGAAGTCAATGTGGTAATATGAAAAATGTAACTTGAATTTGTTTAGCAAATGATTATGAATAATCCCGAATGAGCTTTCTCTAAGCTGCTAATGCTCTCCCCGGCTCTGCTTATCTCTATCGTAGAGAAACCATTCTCTCTTATCCACTATAAGTATATCTTTGTCTTTTCTTATCGACTTCTCCTCTTCCCTCTCTCATGCTGAAGCCATTCTACTTTTCATTCCTTTCACTTATCTACCCCATTACTCTTTTTACAATCCATTCATTTACACAATAATCTATTTACGCGCGGGTTTGTCTCTTTACTTTGATCTGCTCTTATCAGTGACTCCTTTTCACACTGCTTTTACCTCTATGAACTTACTCTTACTTGCTATTTTTGTTGTGACTCATTCTATATTTCATGTATAATGTGAAACACTTATACTAGACAGCAGCCCTCCTTTTTTTATCCAGGTCTCACCTCTTTGAAATATCCATTACAAAAATTACAGTTCAGAATACAGAAGTCCTCAAAAATGACTATTTTTGTATATACAGTACAGGGAGCCAGGGACCCGTTATCTAGAATCAAGACCTGGTATTTTCTGGATAATGGATTTGTAATTTGGATTTCCATATCATGTCTACTAGAAAATTATTTAAACTTGAATTACACCTAATAAAATAGTTTTGCCCCTAATATGGATTAATTATATCTTAGTTTGGATCAAGTACAAGGTACTGACTTCTCATTACAGGGAAAAAGGTAATACAGGTATGGGACCTTTTACCCAGAATGCTGGGCTTTTCTGGATAAGGGATATTTCCGTAATTTGGATCTTTATACCTTATGTATACTAGAAAATCATGTAAACATTATTAATATAAACCCAATATAAATAATAAAACCAATAAACCAAATGCTAGTTTTGCTTCCAATAAGGATTAAGTATATCTTAGTTGGGATCAAGTACAAGCAGGACCGCCATCAGAAATCGCAGGGCCCCATACAACAAAATTTCCTGGGCCCCCTGGGCTGCACCCACCGCCCCCCCACCTCACAGTAAAAAAACAAAAAAAATATTGGTGGCTAGGGTTCCCACATGTTAATAAAAAGATATTGGTGGTCAGGGCACCCCAAAAAAAAAAATTGTGGCCCGGCCCCCCCCATTAAAAAATATTTGTGGCTAGGACCCCACATGAGAAAAATAAAATTGGTGGCCAGGCCCCCCCCACACATTATGAGAAAATTGGTGGCCAGGGCCCCTTAAACATCCATGCCTTCCCGAAGTCAGCAGCTCTCAGAAAGATGGGGGCCCGGCTAATCAAGTAAGTGTGGCGTGGCCGGGCCCCCCTTACCTTTGGGGCCCCCTACAACTCTCCCCCCTGTCCCCCCCTGATGGCTGCCCTGAGTACAAGCTACTGTTTTATTATTACAGAGAAAAAGGAAATCATTTTTTTCAAACATTGGATTATTTGGAAAATATGGGGTCTATGGGAGACGGCCTTTCCGTAATTCTGAGCTTTCTGGACAGTGGGTTTCCAGATAACTGATCCCATACATGTAATATTTAAAATGTGATTTTTTTTTTTATTCAAAACCGGGTCTATGGGAGATGGCCTTTTTGCTATTCTGAGCTGGGTAACGGTTTCTGGATAACGGATCCCGTACCTGTACAAGGAATAACATATCTTCTATTGTAAAAATACTGTATAAGGATATTAGAAATCACCCAGGAGTTACATAACTATATAAAGGCACAAAGCTGAGTGTTTTTATATATGTATTATAATTATAAGTTGTTCTCAAATGGGTGCAAGGGAGACACATATTTATTCAGTTCATTAAGGTCCAAACATGCTCCTATACTTCCGCATAGTTGCCAATGCATTCATTCTGCATTTTCTGACCTATTGACCCTGGGGAACCATTGAGCTACCTCCACCCTGGACAAGGTGGTAGTTCCAGGGTTCCAGGTGACAGGTTGCATCTACAGGCAAACCAGGTTAGCACACCATGAATGATATGCAAACACAATATACACAGATACACAGAAGGGGGACTCCAACTGCCAAGGAACCGTGGAGAAGGAGCCTTGATTGGATTAGGAAGGGGGTATATTGTAAATAGCTTTCTGGCAGGTTAATGGGGCTCGTGTGACTTTGAGGTGGAAGGGTGAAACAAGGTATAAAGAGAGAGGAAGTGGAGCAGAATTATGGTGGATCGGGAAGAGGTTCAGAAATAGAAAGGGTTAAATAGGGTTTCTTCTCTGCAGCAACCTCTTTCCCACAGGTTAAGCCAGAAGGAAGAAATATCCCCACCCACCACCCCTAATTCTCCAGTGTCCCAGGTCACAGCTTTGCGGTAGCAATTCATGCCAGGAAGTTGAGGGTACAGGGTGCTAATGATTCAGTGGTCTCCTCCAGCATGGGTTTCCAGGAGATAGGCAATCATTATGGTTACCAGCTTTTACTTGCCTACTTAATGTGGCTGCAGAAGGTGGTTGGCATGGCAGGTACTGCTTTATAACATTAACAATATATGTAATTACTTGTTGGTAACAGGTTTGTCATATGTTTTATGGAAAAAAATGATAGAGTTCTGTTAATTCTGTTAATCAAATACCCAATCACAGTCCTTATTTTGCACCACCCATGAACTTTTTTCATGCTTGTGTTGCTCCCCAACTCCTTTTACATTTCAAATGTGGCTCATGGGTAAAAAAGGTTGGGGACCCCTTAGTGGAATTATTCCGATTTATTCTGACACTCCTAATTGTGGACCTGTTCATGCCCCACCAAACACTAATGGGTTGTGAAGGGTTATAGTTGGTGATGGGCGAATTTGCGCCGTTTCGCTTCGCCAAAAAATTCGCGAATTTCGCGCGAAATTTTTTGACGCCGGCGAATTTTTTCGGCGGATTTTCGCGGGCGTTTCGCGAATTTATTCGCCTGCCGCGAATCGCGCAAATTCGCCGCAAATTCGCGCCTGGCGAATAAATTCGCCCATCACTAGTTATAGTAATCAATATCTTTAACACTGTAAACATATTCCCAATGCCCATCTAATGGTTTTAAAAACATACATTAACTCCTCAGTTGTAGGAGACATTGTTCTGCTTTAATATATTAACTCAGAGGTGTTGCAGTTATTTGCTGTGTGCAAATGATATTATGAGTCATGAAATCCTGCACAGTATATCTAAACAGATTTGGATAAAACACACACCAATATCTAGAACAAATATTACCCAGCAGCTGATATGAATGTACATTAATTTCATTTCGTTTTGGAAGGTTTTGCTTGTTTTTATTGTATTAATACATACTGACTCATCTATTTACATTTGTACTGTGCATCATCAGTGAGGCAGTTTCTGACAGTCATACAGTCATCTGTGATGCTCAGGTTTTTATTTAAATTGTTGTAAATTGTGGTTGATGTAGATGCTATAAAATGTGGTTATTTAGTCTTTCATTAAAATCAATTTTAATGAATATTATTACAGGTAGGGGCTCTATCTACTAATGAATAATTAATAAATAATAAACATTAATTAAACCCAATAGGCCGGTTTCGCTTCCAATAAGGATTAATTATATCTTAGTTGGGATCAAGTACAAGCTACTGTTTTATTATTACAGAGAAAAAGGAAATAATTTAAAAAATTTAATTATTTGATTAAAATGTAGTCTATGGTAGATGGCCTTCCTGCACTTTGGAGCTTTTTGGATAATGGGTTTCCGGGTAACGGATCTCATACCTGTATCCCAAAATTTAGAATTGGAATAAAGGGAGTCTTTAAATTATCAGAAGAGTTTTACAAATTGTTTGTGCGCTTACTATTCTGCATACTGTTATTCAATCAAAAATAATAATGATTTAGGATGGAGCACTCTAAAAATATATATACTTTAATAAAACAAAATTAATACGAAGAAAATACAATAAAAACTCTCTAATTCCATATATGGGTATTCCTAAAACAGAGATCCCCAACCAACAGTTCGCAAACAACAAGTTACTCACCAACCCATTGGCTGTTGCTCTAGGTAGCATCAAAGAAGGTGGCTATTTTTGAATTCCAGGCTTGGAGGCTGCTTGAGTTGCATAAAAACCAAGTGTACGGCCAAACAGAGCCTCCTGTAGGCTGCCAGCCCATATATAAACTACCAATAGCCAGTCACATCAAGTATTTGCCATCCCAGGGAATTTTTTGTCTGCTTATGTTGCTCTCCAACTTTTTTTTTACATTTGAATGTGGCTCAGGGGTAAAGAAGTTTGTCAGGGACACATGGTGCTGCAAAAAGAAAGACGCATACTGTACATGCTTGAAAAAATGATTTAGAGAATCATGATTCCATGGAGGCATGATAATGTTATAATAAAGCTCTGTTATTATTGTTATTGTAATACAGTTTTTTGAAGTGCAATGGAAAGGAAACTGGGACATTCACTAAGATTCGTAGTTCACTAAAATCAGAAGTTGCACTAGTGTTGATTCACCAAGCAAAGCGAAGTTACGCTAGCGATGGATAATTTGCATACGGCGCCAAAATCAAATTTCAATGGAAGTATTCAAAGCAGCACTACACAAGCCTGGGAAACCTTCAAAACATCAAATAACATTTTTTTTTTGCCCTACACATGTGTCCACTGTAGAGTTAAGTTGCCATGAGTTAGGAAATGTAGGGGGGAAGGAGGGGAGCCCCAAAAAAATTTTCGATCTTTTTTAGCATATCACCCATAATATAGAAAAAACGCCAGCGTTTTTTGGGACTTAGAAACATTTTTAGCTTTTTTTAAAGCAATCCCTATGTACTCTATTGCGCTTCGCCTGGTCTGAGGTGGCGAAGGAAGTCTGGCTTAAAAGGTAGCGTTCACAACAATGCGTGCATTAGTGAATTCGCGTAGTTACGTCCATTGCGCAACTTCGCCATCTTAAGGGTGCAAAGTAACACTAGCGAAGTTACACCAGCGTCCGTTAGTGAATCGGTGGAGTAACGAAAATGCCCAACACTAGCGAATTCACGCTAGCGTTAGGCGCTTCGGCACTTAGTGAATTTGCCCCTATGTGCTCCTCCACCTCCTGTCACTCATTAATAAAGCAAAGCCAAATTTATGGGGGACTTGCAGGTCTCTGCACATCATTATGCCAGTTTCTACCTGTTTTTTTAACTTTGCATCCTTCCCATTGGGTTTATGGATGCATCTATACTGACAGAATACATGATCAACCATTTAGGGCTGTTGCTATTCTGCTTTGAGTGGGCATTTCCATTACTAAATCTTTTAGGATGCCCACACCCTCAATATTATACCAATATAGCCACAGCACACCTCCCTTTTCCATGGCTTAGGACGGTTGTATCATGAAATAAAGAAGAAGCTAAATACTATACTAATGTTCCATTAGAAATATGCAATAAAAAGGAAATCTGATAGCACTGATTCTCATAGAAGTGAGAAATGGGTTACTTCAGAACAACCACAGTAATAACCTGATAAAGAGAGGCTCTTGGCTGGGCGTTACCTTATCATTCATGGCTATATATAATGACTCAAACAAAAGCAGAAATAATCCCTTTGCAAGTACAAGACAATGTCACAACAATTTACAACACTATGACTACGGTGTACCCACTAAAACCATTGTGACTGGTTAGCACACCAGAACTGGGTGTATTGTTTGAAATGTCTCTTGATAACCAGCGAAAATGGACCAGGCGTTAAAATGCAATTCCAATTTCAAAAGATGAAAATGCAATCAAAGTGTATCTTTTCTTATATTAATAGCATGGTGTCAGCAATCTTCAGTACATGTTGTGCCGGGAAAGTAATCAGCCGCTGAATGGAAATGCTTCACTTTACCACTAATTACTGTTCTTTCATCAATTGAAGGGATGAATTTCTTTTAATTGACCCAATATACAGAATATATTCAACTTCGTTCCCGACAAAGGATCTTCCCCTTTTCCTTTATTTTTTTCTGGTGCAGTAGCAGCATTCGGAGTGTTAGAGTGGGCCAGGCCTCCGTGTAATCTGCAGAGCTCACAGTGCCCCTGTTGGCTTTATGAAAGGGATTTGATTTTCTTCTTTTATGAAAAGCAGACAGCTGAAGCTCACAAATGCCTTTCCTTCTTCCCGCTGAGACTGTGGCTTTCTTCACATGCCACACATCATTTTTTTTCCCCTATTTATTAATTTTTACCTATGAAATTGAGGAATCCTTATTTAAAATTAAAAGTAGTGGAGTTAATGGGTTTAACAGCCAAGAAAATATTGTAATGGAGGCTGAGAAAAACATAGATGGACAGAAGGGGGAATAAAAGCTTCAGCTTTATTTTTCTGCCGGCTTTGTGCCGTCCATAGCTGTGCGATTATTATAGACATGTACGATGCATATATCCTCCAGTGCAAAATGCACATCTTTGGAAATGGAAATTCTTTAATCTTTTGATTAATTTTAAATATCCATTGAAATGGAGAATGAAAGTCTTATTACTTTGCGGTTTTCATTCTACTCATTTCGGCTCGCAGGACTGTGTCCCCTTCCTCGTTTTCTTCTCCCTTATTTACTTAATTTAAGTCCATTAATCCCAAATGATCTGCTCTTCAATACAAATAACAAGGAAGGCATAAACTGGGCAGTCAGGACGGAAGGGATAAAGTACAGTTTTATTATTACAAAGAAAAAGGAAATCATTGATTAAAATTGAGTCTTCCTGTAATTTGGAACTTTTTAGATAACGGGTTTCAGGATAAAGGATACCTGTACAATACTGGTCATACTGGGGGAGAGGTTGATCCAGATTGATACAGTATAAGGATTATTTTTGTGAAAGGGTGTTTTTTATACTTGGTAGACTTCTCCTTGGTGGTGCAGCAAAGGAAGAAGCAGTAGAAACTTCTACTTCTTGGAGTTCAATTCCATTCAAAAACATAACTGCCACAAGATTTTGAAAGAAATCAAAACTCTGCAAGCCTTAAAAATACGGAGTGTTCTAGATTTTTGTTTTCACATAAATCAAGCTTATTTGCATGATGCAAAATGGCAAGAGAATTTTGATGACATCTATGACATTATCACAACTCATCTCCCTGACACATTTTGTCTGTGCAATGTAGTGGCTTCTGTCTTCTTGTTTTCCATTATGTCATCTATCTCTGCCCTTTCTTACACAAGAGCGAAAAGACATTAAAAAGGCCCATGGGATGAGACTGGATATTGTAAAATCAGTGAGAACATCAGATGATGGAGAGTTGTTCAGAGAGAAGGGATGAGAGGAATTGTAGACAAGATGTGGATGCTCTCCCAGTGACTATAAAAGGGATATACCATGGAATTCTAGAAATTCAACTGATAATATATCCATCTATGGTAATTTTATAGAGAGTAAAGGGTGAAGAAGTACAGGTATGTGACCTGGGGTTTTCTGTATAATGGATCTTTCCATAATTTGCATCTTCTTACCTTAAGACTACTAGAAAATCACTTAAATAACCCCAAAAGGCTGGTTTTGCTTGCAGTAAGGATTAATTATATCTTAGTTTGTGTAAGTAAACTCCTGGTGGTGTAGTGGGGGGCCGTCGGAGATGCCCAGCGTGCCTCTGGCGGGGACACCCACCTCTCTCTCTTCCCATGCTGATGCGCAGTTTCCTTCGTGTCCGCATCCGTCGCTTCTGGGTTTTTGCCGCAACGTCATTGTGCATGGCACGAAATTCGAAATATTTAAAGAGGTCTTTTATTGAAACTCATTGCCCAATGTAGGTCTATTGATATAGTTCCTGGGTGCATTTTCTAAGTATTTATGTCCAGTTTTTGACCCTGCCTGACCATGACCAAGCGTTGCTTGCTGCCCGTCCTGACTTTTGCCTGTATAGTGACCATTCTTTTGAATTCTGTATTCTGCTGTTTTACTTTTCATGACCCAGCCTGTGACCTTGACTATGCTCCTGCCTTTCTGATTTTTTACTGCACTTCCCGTTTGGTAACGACTCAGCCAGCTCCTGACCATGCTCCTACTCTCCCTTCCTGTTTGCACTTACGGTTCCCTTGTTAGCCCAAAACTCTCTCCCTTGGCATCCTGCATTAAGACCTGGCGGCATCTGAGTAGCGGAGGGCTCCACCCAAAGCCAAAGGCGGCTGCTACAGGCAGAGATTAGGCTTAGACTGGAACCTTGGAGTTTGTTCTGGGTTTGGGATTCCATACCTCACCGTTTGGATCAAGTGCAAGGTACTGTTTTATTATTACAAAGAAAAAGAACATTGTTTATAAACTCTGCAGCAGAGTTCACTGAACTACTACTGGGAAAGAAATGCTGGGGGGGGGGCAAAACTATGCTATATGATTTAAAAACAATTAGCCAATTTTTATACCCTGTGCCACTAACCTCCCCTTTTTCTTTTTTTCTTCTTCAAACACTTCTATTCTTTTTTGTTTTGTCACTTTTATCTGTGTAATATAAGGCCCCATTTAAATGCATTCCCGCTTGATCTGTCACTTTCATCCATGTAGCTGCCGACACAAACTCCTACCTTGCTTTAATGCGTACTGGCTTTTGTTCTCACTCAGATAATTAATATTTTACTGTAACACATCTCTTTTTTTTCATTAAGTTGGACAAAAAGGTTGTTGCAGAACTGAGGAAATGATCCACCTAAACGCATTTGATAAATATTTAAAGCAAGAGGGAATACGTTGCCTTAGGACTGAAAGCCTGCTGGCCGTGAATTGGCATCAAAATCTAGTGTATAAGTGGCTAATGGTTATACAGTACATCGAAACTGTTCATAAATCACTATTATCTCACCCCATGTAAAATGTATCGTTGTACCATATACAGATACATTTTACTTATAAGTAGCCGATAAGTGGAAGGTACTGTTCTTGCAAAGTGCTCAGAAGCTCAGGATTAATCTCTCCTTATTCAGACACTCGGATCTAAAGTTTGCCATTTGCTGACGAGTTCAATAAATTCTTTTTTTATTTAGTCAGATTCTTGGCTGTTGTATTATTTATCTTTTTGTTGCAGTAGCAGTTTATGATTGCTGCAAAAGCAATGCAGTCAGGGCCTTATAGGTTCAAAATCACAACGTTAAAATGTTTGTGTCCTTCTGCTCTAGTTGGCTGGGAATTTTTCTGGCCTGCCCTGCAATATTGGTTTATTAGTAATGGGCATTTACATTAGTTCATAATGCTGTTTATAATCACAACGTTTAGAATTAGCGATGGGCGAATTTATCCGCCAGGCGCAAATTCACAGCGAATTTGCGCGATTCACCCCCCGCAAATAAATTTGTGAAACAGCTGCGAAAATTCGCTGGTGAAAATTCGTCTGCATCAAAAAAAAATGGACACCGGCATCCGTTTTTTGGATGCCGGCACATTTTTGTAAAAAAAAAACGGACGCCAGCGTCAAAAAAACTGACGCCGGCTTCAAAAACGAGACGCCTGCGCCTTGAATTTTTCGGCAAAGCGAAACGGTGCCAATTCGCCCATCACTATTTAGAATTATAATTTGTTTATAAAACAATTAATCGCTAGATATATGAATGTAAAATGTCATTTCTGAGTGTACAGTTTTTGGAAACAAATCACCACCCTTTTCCAAATGGTTGGTGTTTACTGCACTCTCACTTTTTACTCATATATGAAAAAGTTGTCATATTAAGACATAACTGAAATCCATATGCCTCATCTTCCCCTCTGGATAACACAGCACCTCCTCAGCACATGCTTAAACACCTTAGGGGCCCTAACTACATTGTTAAAATGTGAACAAACCCCACAAGGCTCACATCCCACAGGCAGTGTAGGGCAGGCAGAGTATGGCACACACAGGGACAAAGGGCAAGCAGAGTAGGGCACACACAGGGAGCAGATGGAAACAGGCCCGGATTTGTGGAAAGGCCACATAGGCCCGGGCCTAGAGCGGCGCAATTTCAGAGGCGGCCCAGCCGCATCAGTAACTAGCACTGGAGACTCACGTCAGTCTCCGGTTCTGTTCCCAAGTGTTAAGATGTGGGCATGCACGCGCACACACTGAGAGGGAAGAGGACAGCACCTGGAAGGGGAGGGACATCGCTGGACAGGGGGAAGCGGAAGTGGAGGTGACAGTGCTGGACAGGGGGAAGCAAAGGGGACGGCACAGTGCTGTTCCCGAGTGTTAAGCTATGCGCATGCGCACGCACAGAAAGCGGAAGGCCCTGGAAGGCAAGGGGACATCGCTGGACAGAGGGAAACTGGAAGTGGAGGTAACAGTGCTGGACAGGGGAAGCGAAGGGGACAGCACCGACAGGGGAGCGGGGGCGATGAGTAGAGCCGACCTAGGGGCGGAAAGTTTGTAAATCCGGGCCTGGATGGAAGGCAGAGTATGACACACACAGAGGGCATAGGGCATGCACAATATGGCACACACAGGGAGTATAGAGTAGACAGAGTATGGCACACATAAGGAGCATAGGGCAGGCAGAGTATGGCACACACAGGGAGCATAGTGTAGACAGAGTTTGGCACACACAGGAAGAGTAGAGCAGGCAGAGTATGATGAAAATTCCCATTTTTTTGAGTAGTGATAATTTCCACATGTCTAGAATTGTGCCACACATTTTGTATCACTGGAAAAATTGCATTTTTTTTGCACAGGGAAACAAAGCCCATTGACTCCAATGCATTTGGTGTGAGAACCCCCCATTGACATCAATGCATTTGGCACAAAATAAGAAGCTCTCTGACTTTTGTGCAAGAACAAACACAGTGCTAAACACCCACTGACTTCAATGCATTTGCCACAAGAAAATATGTCCCTTGTCTTCAATGAGTTTGGTGCAAGAAAAAAAAACATTGGCTCAAATGCATTTGGTACATGAAAATACTACCAATCATTTGGCAAAATTTCCAGGTTTTGTGAATTTTCTGTGGTTTTTTCTTATCTATGGCAAAGTGAAAGGGACAGTTTTGCTCATCATCATTCCAGCCTTCAACATGGTTTTATGCAGTTTGGTTATCATCAAGGTACATTGTACAAGGTACTGATTTCCTTTTACAGAGTGAAAGGAAATTATTAAAAATTTTAATTATTTGCTTAAAATGGACTCAAAGTTTCAGAGCTTTCTGGATAAAAGATCCCATACCTTTACCTGAAATAGCACCCAAGCCATCTCACTAATCACACAACTCATATTTATATACGTTCACATTCTATTTCTTTCTTTCTTCCTTTACTTTATTTTAGATTTGGTCTGTTGAACAGATCTAAAAATTTTAACTGTTATTTACAGCATCCGCTTATCATGGAGACATTTATCCGTCCATACTGATTAATCTAAGCTCTGCCATCAGTCTGTGACATTCTTCATACACATAAATATTTGGATAGAACAGAAAATGGATTATAGTGCTAATGCCCAGCCTAAGGGAGCATGGAGACATCAAACAGGTTGCAATGTTGAATCTGCTCGTGGTCTCCATGGAGACTGGGCACTAATGTGAGGACGGCTGGAGTGACAGAGAGTGGAAAGAACATCGGAGCACACTGTATTTATAGAGAAAGGGAAAAGCATGTTGCACATAATGACACTGAGCATGCCATGTACTGTGTATAGAATTTTATTTCTATAGCTCCACCAAGGTTTCTAACGTTCAACAGGTTAATATGTACGATGCAGACTCGGTTGCTGAAAAACTAAAGTGGGTTAGAAGATATATAATACAGAACATGGCTTGAATTACTGAAAAGTGAGAAGAGACCACAGTTTGTAGGTAAAAAATATTTGTATATACAGGTATGGGATCCATTATCCAGAAACCTGTTATCCAGAAAGCTCGAATTACGGAAAAGCGGTAGACTCCATTTTATCCAAATAATCCACATTTTTAAAAATGATTCCCCTTTTCTCTGTAATAATAAAACAGTAGCTTGTACTTGATCCCAACTAAGATATAATTAATCCTTATTGGAAGCAAAACCAGCCTATTGGGGTTATTTAATGTTTACATGATCTTCTAGTAGACTTAAGGTATGAAGATCCAAATTACAGAAATATCCATTATCCAGAAAACCCCAGGTCCCAAGCATTCTGGATAACAGATCCTATACATGTATATATAAAAAAAATATGTGAATTGACAATAAAGGAAGCTTGGGAGCAACCACTGTAGGTCCAGGTCATAGACATCTACTTTACTTTCATTGGGACACATGGAATTTGTCCAGGAGACTATTAAGAATTTAAGTTTCTGTTCCAATCAAATGTGCCTAGACCAATGTAAAGCTACCAGAGCCTAATTTGAGTGAGTCAGTGTGGTGTAAGCATTATTTCATTATCTCATCAGGTTAAGTAGACTCTCAGTAACTTCAGGGATCTCCTCTTACACTGAGACATCTCTGTTTCATAAAAGCAAATAATAATAGCACAACTGGCAGTTAACTTGAAAATTAAGTTGTCAGTTTCCAACACATGTCATCAAGCAGTCACAAATGAATTATATGTTCCTTCTTCTATAAAATGTATAGATCATTTCTGGAAGAGGAGGTTGCATTTATGGGTCAGATTTATCAAGGGTTGAAGTGAAAATTTTAATTTTCTAATTTGAAATTAGAATTTTCAAACTTTTTTTAAGTGAAATTCGACTAGGGAATAGTTAAAATTCGATTTGAGTTTTTTAAAAAAATTTGAATTCGATTTTCTAAATTTATCATGTACTGGCCCTTTAAGAATTTGAATTAGACTATTTACCACCTTAAATCTGCCGAATTGCTGTTTTAGCCTATGGGGGATGTCCTTGGATCAATTTAGAGTTGTTTGTAACCTTCCTAAAAACTGAGTTGCTTTCGAAGAAAAAACTTGAATCCAATTCAATTTGAATTCAATTTGAATTCAATTCGAGTTTGCAAGTCGATCTCATTCACCCAAGTTCAAAAAATTTGATTTTTTTAAAAAATTTAAATTGGTAATTTTTTATTTGAATTTTGAGCTCATTGGATTTTTACAAACAGTTCAGGGTTTTTTTTACAAATTCCCATGAACTCTAAATTCGACCCTTGATAAATCTACCCCTTAAGTAAGGGTTCCTAGAATATGATAATATTTACAGCAAATTAACTACAGAGACATTTATAACCTAATGGATTATGAATGTGTGCATACTTTCTTAGCATTATGTTTTATTTCATGAAGAAAAATAAATGAATTGTCATTATTATTTCTTGGATTATAAACTCTTTAAGAGGTCTAAGGAAGTAATCATTTTTAAGATATACAGGTATGGGAAACCCATATCCTGAAAGCTCCAAATTATGGGAAGGCCATCTCCCACAGACTCCATTTTAATCAAATAATTCATATTTTTGAAAAAATTATTTGCTTTTAAACAGAAATGCTTCCCTGCAATATCAACCTACTTGCAGAATGCAGAATCTAGGAACTGTTTTTAGTATTTTAAGTTATAGGCTGAGTAAAAAGATGTAAATGAATAAATGCAACACTATGGGGCCCATTTACTTAGCTCGAGTGAAGGAATAGAGAAAAAAAACTTTGAATTTCAAATTTTTTTTTGGCTACTTCGACCATCGAATGGGCTACTTCGACCTTCGACTACGACTTTGACTCAAACTAAAAATCGTTCGACTATTCGACCATTCTATAGTCAAAGTACTGTCTCTTTAAGAAAAAACTTCGATCCCCTAGTTCGCCACCTAAAAGCTACCAAAGTCAATGTTAGCCTATGGGGAAGGTCCCCATAGGCTTAGCAACCTTTTTTTGGACGAACAAAAATCATTTGATCGATGGATTAAAATCCTTCGAATTTTTTGTTTGATCGTTCGATCGAACGAATAGCGCTAAATCCTTCGACTTCGATATTCAAAGTCGAAGGATTTAACTTCGACAGTCGAATATCGAGGGTTATATGGGGCAAATTTGAGATTGTGTTTTTATCTGGGATTTGTATAAATCGGGGCAAGAAATCAGGTTTCTTAAACTTGAATCTTTGAGATTTATTGATTTTAAAAAATCCTGTAGATTTGAAATTTTAAAGAATTTGGCAGCCTGGCAAGTTTCTATAAAAGCCAAGGAAGTCTAATTTCTTACATTTTCTAACAATTGAGATGAACAATTGGATTAGTGAAAAATCTCAATCAAGTTTAATAATAATCTTGTTCATAATCAAGGTTCAAAAATCTATAAATCACCCACCCCATATAAAAAAAAGTGGAAAGCCCCCAAATGTGGTGATCCAGTTCCTTAATTATCTGCATACTGACCAACCTTACTTGAAACCACCATTGTCATCTATTCTAACTTCCATCTCTGCCAACATTGAGTGATACCTTGCACTGCATCAAGTGTTTGTAGTCTTTCTGTACATTCTACAACAGGGAGGAATATTTACTAAAATCCAAATTTATCTCATTATTTAAATAAAAAACCACAACCAAACTTCCATACCCGGTTTTACCTTATTTATTATTAAAATTGCTCGATTTATTCGGTTTGGGTAAAAACTCAAAACTGAGCGAAACCCCCAATCGTACGAGTTTTTATCCTGAAAAGCCTGAATTTTTCGGATTTTGCCCCGAAAAGTCCAAAATGATCGTATTTCAGGCTAATTGCAGAGCAGACAACAGAAATTTCAAAATAGGATAGGGACTTCTGCCATTGACTTATACACAACCTCAGCAGATCTGAGATGGCGGATTTTCAGATTCTGGCTTTTTGCTGCATTGGGCTTTAATAAATCTCGAAAAATGTAAGTTTAAAAAAAAACAAAAAATTTTAGTTTTGCCCCAAAAAGCCCGACCAGAGTTTAGTAAATAACCCGTTAAGAGTGCAGAATATCATTTTATGTTCTAGATGCTTAGTGCTTATGTGACTGAAAGACCTTAGTCTGAGACCTCATACTGCTCCCCTCTATCTATATTTGTGTAGGATTAATGGTACTGGCTTTCTCTAAATGCTACCAGTTTAACAGAGTTTATTTTAATTTTGGCAGAAAAGGATTATTAATTCTACATTCATCTTGCATAATACATCCAGGCAGTGTTCACTGATGTTATATAAAACATTTAAATGTAATTTCATCCCTGCAAACAGGTTTGAATTATGAATGGAAGATTGTTAATTAGTACACTATAATCTGAATTGTTAATTTTAGTACAGAAGTAATTTTGTATCAGACAGCAATGCGATCTGTCTATACCCTATGATTTTTAGCCATGCCTCCTAAAGTTTTGCATATTTTAACTCTCCCAAAGCTCTGCTCTCCTTCTCATGCCTTGGAATCAGAACAGACACGCAGTTCAGCTCCTAAACCTTTTAGCTAAACAAATGCTATTATATTGGCCAATGAAAATATGATATGAAAGGTGGTCAAGGTCTATTGCTTAAAGATAATTATTCTAAATACCCTATAAACCTTCTTTGAGATGAAGCATCTTTAGAAGTACAATTTAATTTCATGTATGGGACCAGTTATCCAGAATGCTCGAGACCTGGGTTTTTCCAGATCTTTCCAAAATCTGGATCTTCATACTTTTAGGGGCAAATTTACTTAAGTTCGAATATCGAGGGTTAATTAACCCTCGCTATTCGTCTGTCGAAGTTAAATCCTTCGACTTAGAATATCGAAGTCGAAGGATTTAATGAAAAATCGTTCGAAAAATCGTTCGAACGATTAAATCCTTCGAATTGTTCGATTCGAAGGTTTTTAATCCATCGATCGAAGGATTTTTCTTCTACCTAAAAAAGCTACCTAAGCCTATGGGGACCTTAGTGCCGGAGGGTACGAAACGCGTAAGGTGGCCAAGTGGGGTCAGTATGTATCTAACTTTTAAATATGAACGTTAATAAATAAATTATTTTTACTAAATACAAGTCTTGGGACATAAATCCTTTGATATAAAAAAAAATTCTTATTGGCTGCCTTTGGAACCGGGGCATGTCCCTCTGGCTGTGGTGAAAGATACATGGAAATCAGATGCACGGACTCCAAATTATGCAATGATTTAGAAATCATGTTTTACATGGTGGAGTGAATTATTTGCTGTGTAAAACATGTAATTTAGAATTAGAATTTAGAATTTAGAGTTTTTACAAACTACAAAATAAAATTCATGACCAAATCCCTTTAAAGAAACTCATTAAGGTACGTGTATCCAAATATACTCCTGCACTTCAGCATTGTTGCCAATGTATCTGGCAGTTTTCTTCTAATCAGTGGTGCACAATTTTGCCTACTGATGTTGGAAAACCAAGGAGTTAAGAGAAAGAGAAAGGATGGAGTTAGCTTTAGTGATGGGCGAAATTGTGCCTTTTCGCTTTGCTGAAAAATTTGTGAATTTCGTGCGAAATTCGCGAAACAACGGAAAATTTGCGAAACGGCGGTGCCCGTTTTTTTTTTATTTAGGCGCCCGTTTTGGACGCCGGCGCCCGTTTTTTTTAAAAAAATTTTTTGACACAGGCGAATTTTTGCCACGGTTTTTTGCCGCGAATTTCCGCGGGCGTTTCGCGAATTTATTCGCTGGCGGCGAATTGCACAAATTCGCGCCTGCCGAATAAATGCGCCCATCACTAGTTAGCTTCAGAGTTTCCCACTTCAATCCGCTTTTCCGCTACATTCACTACACTTCATAAAGTTTGTTGACCAAAAAAATACCAAAAAGAGCAGATTGGGTCCATTTTGCCATTGGCATCCATTTAGAGGTTATTATTTTAAACTGTTGCCTTACTTACCAAGCAATGCATAACTGTAGAAGCAGAATATACTAAGAACTGAGCTACACGGTAGTACCTGGCATGCCATGTGAAAAAAAATGTAATCTATTTTCCAAGAAGCTGTCACAGCTTTTGTATTAATCAGCACATTTGCTATGTATTATTCTTCATGAGACTAGGCACTTACAACATTTTTGGATATAGATTTGTAATAGTTAAAATCAAATCACGTTTACTTGTGGTCTGTTTAATAGGCTGAGCGTGCTAACCTTTCAATATCACAAGCATTTCAAGCACACGCTTTCTGGATTTTACAGGCCTCTTGAGAAGTTTAAAGGCTCAGATGGTGTACTAATGTGATTAAGATAATGTTTCAGAACAAGAGCATCAATAATATAAAAGCATGGTTGCCTGGATATTTTAATTGTATTCTGCGTAGCTCTCAGTACAGTTCTATATTAACATCAAATGTTATTTAAACATTTAACCTCTGGGAACTGAAGGGCATCATTCCACCGTGTAGCCCTATGTACAGTACCACTCTCTTCCACATTATCTACTGCAGTCAGACTGATATTTATTTAGGGATCGATCCTCTTTCACAAAACACATTAAACAGTGGGGGACATTTAAAATGGCGTTTAAAACCTGACATAACAGGGGTTATTTACTAAACTCTGAATGCATAAATCCTGAAAAATTTTAAATTTTTACATTTTTTTAAAATAAAATCTGACTTTTAAAAAATCACAAGAATTTTCCAGAATTTATTATACCCCAAGGATGGAAAAGTCTGAATCAGAAAATCCGGAATCTCAGATTTGTCGAGGTTGCAAATAAGTCAATGGGAGATGTCCCAAGGAATTTTTTTGATGTGCGCAGGGTTTCCTGCAATACCCTGAAGTGTTTGGGCAAAAATCTGTGTTTTCATGTGAGAAATCCAAAAAAATCGTGAAAATCTGATGTAAAAATCGGGAAAAACTGTTTTTTTTTTTTCCCCCAAAGCAGATTTTCTGGAAAATGAAATAATAATAAGCACAAAAAACCTGAGCGGATTTGATCGGAGTTTGTAGCAGAAAGTATTGAGATGAATTCGGACTTTGATAAATAACCCCCAATATGTACTATGGCCACTTCTTGATAAATAAGGTGTAAACCAGGTGATACTAAATAATTACCAGTTTCTGAAAATGTCCTTGCTAATTGGTGAAGCAAAACATACATCTCAGTGATACATAGCAGCAACTGAACTTTAATCGACTGAGAGTCCTGTAGCAGGTGTGGTATCCACTAAATACCTGTAAAGCATTCCTATCTTGGATGGAAACTGACTGGCCCAGGAGAGGTGGTGGTGTGTGTGTGTGTTTGTGGAGGAGGGGGTAATCCACTCACCACCCCTGAGGAAAATGATACTTTTCTGGTTGTTTCACCTCTGAAATCATGTCACTTCTGCTCCACAATAATGCTACCTTTGGTTTCATGGTTTCTGGGGTGTAAAAAAGTTAATCCTTTCACATGTGCCAATATAAGATTCTGGATTAGTCCTTCCAGGCTGTGTCAGCATCTTATCTCGCACATTTGAGACCATCAGGACAGCTTGCCAGACCGATATCAATCAGGCAGGGTTGCAAGTTCTATCATGAGAGGGCAACATTGGCACATTGATGAGGTCCTTGTCTGATGGATCTCTGTAGGCCACTGTTTGATTCCTTAGTTGGATCAGTCTGATGTGGCCCATTGTGAAGATGGCCAAATTGCACCAATAGACATTTGTCAACCTTGCCTTGAGGTTTAGCAGTGTTGGAAATAGGGACTGACAAAGCAGTACTGCAATACTCCCTAACTGACAATAAAATGTCCCTTGGTTCTTCATAAAATATTTGTGGGCTGCAAAGGTCAATTTTGACAGTTCATAATAAATGTCCTGCTATGCATTGTATAGACATTTATTGTAAAAATCATATGTATGAATTATTATGTACTGTAAAATAATATTATAGGTGGCCAAGTAAGTAGATTTTTATTTTGTTGTTCAGCCTTACCCTGGTCTAAACAAGGTTGTGAACGAATGGAGCAAATTTGTGAATTGAATTAATTATTAATGAATTGTTATTATTATTATTAGTAGTAGTAGTAGTAGTAGTAGACGTATGCCTTATATTATTTCAGTCAGATGTTGCATTAAAAGGTTTTATAAAAGGCATAAGAATTGTGGGTTATCTGAACAATTTACACTTTTTAACTATGAGTAAAAATACACATATATTCAATTGCATAAAGATATTAATATAGTATATATTCATAATTTCTATAGCACTATGTCCTTGAAGTGTTCTTTAGCCAAGTAACAATATTCCATAACCCCTGGTCAAGTTTTATAGCTCTGCTATCACAAACAGAATGCCCTACAGCGATGATTCTCAAACTGTGAGGCTTAAGCTTGAGTGGACTGCTTGATCCCTCTACATATTTACAAGCACAGTGGAGCATGATTCAAGATTTTACACTTCAATAGTGAGCCTTTTAGATTTTGTCTTGTGTTATGATCTCTGCAGACACTACTATACCTAATTTTAATGGCCGATGTCTATGATAGCCATATGTGGACTTGATTAAAAAGAAAGGGGGGGGGGTAATTGCCCAAGAAGTCACCTAAAATAAAAAAAAAACTCAAAGGGAAAAAATACCTCTTTTTTTTAAATAAACATAATTAGGTGGGATGTTTTTTTATTTTTTCACAGATATACTTGACTCTTTAGACAAAAAGGAAACCATGATAGTCTGCTTCTAGAGTGATATCTTGCCTCTGACTCTCAGGAAAATCGGCGAGCACTCCACATCAACTCAATTGTTAAAAACTAAGAACTTTATTTCAACAGGTTAAAAGCAAACATTGTCCTTACTCGTTTTGTATCCATGATATATAGTCATAGGCCTATGAGTGGACGTGGACATTGAGTGGACGTGGAGTGCGTGCCGATTTTTCTCCTACTGCAATTCATCTCTAGCTATGGGTTTGGGGTGATGCACCTAGGCCACCCTCTTCATCTGGTGAGTGCAATTTCTCCACTTGTTACCCTCACATTTGTTTGAAGAATTTGCTGACCCAAGAGCGGGACCCGGGGTCGCCAAACCCGGGTCACTGTGTCTATCGGGTGAGCCTTAGATTCTGCCTACTCCAGGGTTAACCACTTGAATTTAAATTGTTTAAGTAGCAAAGCCTTATTTTAATTTAGTGTTAACTCATGGACAGACTAAGTATGGTTATACAGTATAAGTTTAAACAAAGATAGCAGTAGTCATGAAAAGCATAAAAATACTTTAAATAATTTAATGAGAATTTACACAGATGTTTTGTTTGTGCCATGGCCTGAGCCAGCCTCATAATTTCTAATGTGTGTATTTTTTTTCTACTGTTTATTGTGTTAGTGAACAGATATGACACTAGATTCAATTCAGTGAGAAAAAAGGTTATCACATGAAAACTCATGGATGAGATTTAGTTTGAGATGCAATTTAATTCAGAAAAACTTGCTTATCATGTGAAAACTCTATTGAAACTGGAACTGAGTTGATAGAAAAGTTTTTTCTCCTCGACTTGAATCTCATCCAAGGGGTATATTTACAAATGGGTGAAAGTTTCATTGACTTCAATGCGTTTCGCAAATTTTCACCGTTTCAGTTTTCGGGACAGATTTGCCCATCACTATGGGGCCGATATATCAAAGGTCGAGGTGGATTTTCGAATTAAAAAAATTTGAATTTCGAGCTATTTTTGTGTACCTCGACTAAGGAATAGTCCAAATTTGATTTGAATTTGAAAAAAAATCAAAAATTTGAATATCGAAATTTATCATGTACTGTCTCTTCAACTTTGACCATCTCCATCTAAAACCTGCTGAACTGCTGTTTTAGCCTATGGGGGACCTACTAGAACCCATTTGGAGTTAATTGGTGGACTTTGAAAAATCTAAATTTTTTTGGGGAAAAACTTTGATTCGAATTTGATCGAATGCACTATTACTTTGATCTGTATGATTCGAATTCAGCGGAATATGGACCTATTCAATTGAAAACGGACCTATTCAGACAAAAAAATCTTCTACTTAAAGGGATACTGTCATGGGAAAAAACATTTTTTTTCAAAATGAATCAGTTAATAGTGCTGCTCCAGCAGAATTCTGCACTGAAATCCATTTCTCAAAAGAGCAAACAGATTTTTTTATATTCAATTTTGAATTCTGACATGGGGCTAGACATATTGTCAATTTCCCAGCTGCCCCAAGTCATGTGACTTGTGCTCTGGTAAACTTCAATCACTCTTTACTGCTGTACTGCAAGTTGGAGTGATATCACCCCCTCCCTTTTCCCCCCCAGCAGCCAAACAAAAGAACAATGGGAATGTAACCAGATAGCAGCTCCCTAACACAAGATAACAGCTTCCTGGTAGATCTGAGAACAGCACTCAATAGTAAAAACCCATGTCCCACTGAGACACATTCAGTTACATTGAGAAGGAAAAACAGCAGCCTGCCAGAAAGCATTTCTCTCCTAAAGTGCAGGCACAAGTCACATGACCAGGGGCAGCTGGCAAATTGACAAAATGTCTAGCCCCATGTCAGATTTCGAAATTGAATATAAAAAAATCTGTTTGCTCTTTTGAGAAATGGATTTCAGTGCAGAATTCTGCTGGAGCAGCACTATTAACTGATTCGTTTTGAAAAAAATGTTTTTCCCATGACAGTATCCCTTTGATTTCAGCTGGTCTTTTTGAATTCCAATTTTGAAGTTTTTCAAATTTGACCCTTGATAAATATGCCCCTAAAGGTCACTTGCAATGCAAATAAAATTCATGGGTGATTTAAAGTGTTTTGCGTGTCATTCGTGTGCGCCCTAGTCAAGAAGCAGACCCGGCTTCCCGCTGCAGTCAACTACTCTGTAGTTATGCCACTGTCTGGTGTATCTGCTTTGGGTGAAGTTTGATAGAGAAGAATCCCGTATATGTTGAGTTCAATAACACCTTACTCTTTAAGAGCAAAGCTGCAAGATATAACTATATTATTATTAATAATAATAATAATGATGCTTGTGGTAATACAAATAATAATAATAATACTTATATAAAAGGAAAATAATATGGTGTAATATGTCTGCAAATATGTTATTGTTAGATGGAACTCGTTTCACCATATTACGGTATATTCTATCACAGTTTTCTCATAGTCTGGTAACCAGACCATTAATTCATTGCCTTCTGCTTTTGATTTTTTCTTCCTTATAATAATATAAACCAGTTTAAAACATCACTCATTTCAGCTAAATCTGTTCTTCATTTATAAAATTATCTGCCAATCACCATTATTTCTGAAAACATTACTTAGCTGCTTAAAAGGAACACTCAAAACTAATTTACTTGAGATGGGCATTCAATTTATATTATAATTGTCTAGCAATTGAAGGCATTGTTTGTCTTTTTGAACTTTTTTCCTTTACTGTAATAAATATAAGAAATTTTTTCCAAATGGATTCTCTTTGAAAGTCTAAAATGATTCTCGTTTTACTTATTTGCATTCTTATTTTGCTGATTGTTTTATTGTGTAAGCAAAGTTAAGTTTTGCATACAATAATGAATTAAACCAATTATTAATGTTAAGTCTCTGCCTTTTTTTTTTTCAAATGTTAACTGGAAAGCATGTGATTATCTCTAGCGCTGGCAGAATATCCTCAGTTTGTTATGGTACTTTGTGGTTTTATTAAAGCATCTGAATACAGATTAGTTAAACTTCCCCGCTTCCGCAAAAAAGCATCACTCAGTTTTTTCACATTTTTCTCTCATGCCAAATGCATTGGAGTCAATGAGCGATTTTTTTCCATTAAGAAAAATTGCTTTTTTTCACATCAAAACAATGTGCATGCTAAACCTCTACAGTATTTCAGATTGGTGGAAACTTTTGGCACTCGTGATAAAACGAATTTGGATGCAAATCTGTATCAGGTGAAAAAATATAATTCATCCCTACTTTCATCCCTAAATATATTGTACACTGTCTTATTTGGTAAAGTTTGTTTGTATAAAGGTATGGAATGTATTATCCATAATACTTGAGAATGGGGTTTTCCACATAAGGGTTTTTTCATAATTTGGATCACCATGTCTTAAGCCTACAAAAAAATAAATAAATAGAACCAATAAATTGGGTTTATTTGCAGCTTAGTTACCATCAAGTACAAGGTATTGTTTTATCATTACAGCGACAGAGAAAATCAATGATAAAAATTAGAATTATTTGAACTCAATATATTTGTCATAACTGTCAATCAAAATCTGATTCCAACACCTGCATCAAAAGAGACAGATTTGCAGAGAGTTAGATACTGAAAATCTGAAAATCCTTTACAAAGAGTTACACTGAAGAGTAACTTTTTTTTCAGAAACAGAAGCATTTTTAAAAATTGAAGCCATTCAAAATTTCATTTTTCCCTAGTTTTCTATTAATGATAGTTTGGATGTATTAACTGAGATCAAAGCAGAATTTCTAAGTTCCATTAAGGTTTCATATAAAAGTACAGTTTAAAATAAATGATGAGGTTTAGGGTTCACAAGCTTCAATTTGATCTTTCAGACCCCTCCCCCATGCATCAATTACCAACCTTCAAACATTGGATCATTAACTATTCAACTACTACATCAGACATTAATCTATGCTACCTCTGGCTCAAGTATTAATACCCCCCTACAGAGGGAGCAAGGCAAATAAATGAGGAGTGAAAATTGAATGGGAGGGTTGAGATATGAGGCAGGTTGTGGGTTATTAGTGGAGCAGGTCATGAGCAGATCATTTCAAAGATTGTCCAAGTATGGAAATATATGTAACTGAATTCCTCCTACCTACTCTTTCACGTAATTTAAAATTCACTAAATCTGGTTAAAGAGGACATTGGTAACTTGGCGCTTTAAAAAGTAAAAGAACTGTAAATCTAGAATATTTGAATAAATCTGTAGGGTCATCATTTTAAGAACTGAACTTACACTTTCTATACACAAATACAGTTTTCTACAAAAGTTTTATCAGAGTACATTGGAAATATCTAAGTGGAGGTAGATTTATTGAAAAAAATCAAATGTTCAAATTTTCAATCAAATTATCAAAATAAGCAAATATTTGTTATTTTCGGTTTTTTAAATTATAAAAAACCGAAAATAACAAATATTTGCTTATTTTGATAAAAACGGGAATTTTAAAACTTAATCAGTTAAATTTTTTTTTAAAAAATGCTCCTAAGTAGTGAAATCACATTCGATGCATCACTAAAAAGTCTGCCAATTTTCGAATTAATCTTGAAAACTCATATTTAAAAAAAACTTACATTTTGCTAATACAACATTCACTGATCTCTACATGAACTTCATGAACGTCGGCTTTTAGGTGGTATTTACTAAAACACAAATTTTCCCCATTTTTTTTATTAAAACAAAGTTGACCTATCAAAGCCTTATCTCAAAATAGCAGCTTGAAAAAGTCGGTGCAGGAAAAGTCTCAACAAAATCATGTGACAATTCGAATTGTACGACTTTTTCAAATTTGACACATGAATTGTACAACTTTTTCAAGTTATTGGTCAAAAACCTTCAGATTATTATATGAAAACCAGTGCAGATCAGGATGCCAGGAAACATCTTCAAATTGTATAACAAATTTTGTATTAGTGCTTTTTACACTTATAAATGGGGCCGATTCACTAAGCTTGAGTGAAGGATTCGAATGAGAAAAATTCGAATTTCGAATTAGTTTTTGGGTACTTCGACCATCAAATTGGTTAAATTCGTTCGAATTCGAAAGAAATCGAACGAATCGAACGAAAAATCGTTCGACTATTCGACCATTCGATAGTCGAAGTACTTTCCCTTTAAAAAAAAATTCGACCCCCTACTGATAAAACCTACCGAAGTCAATGTTAGCCTATGGGGAAGGTCCCCATAGGCTTGCTAAACTTTTTTTGATCGAAGGATTTTCCTTCGATCGTTGGATTAAAATCCTTCGAATCGTTCGATTCGAAGGATGTAATCGTTCGATCGAACGAAAAATCCTTCGATCGAACGAACGAATGTTTAGCGCTAAATCCTTCGACTTCGATATTCGAAGTCGAAGGATTTCAATTCGAGGGTCGAATTTCGAAGTATTTTTAACTTCGAAATTCGACCCTTAGTGAATCTGCCCCTAAAATCTCAAACTATTAGAGCTTTTTTATTAAAAACAATTGGAAAACCACACATTTTTAGAGATTTGTGGGAAAAAACTAAATTTGATTGTTAGTAAATGGGCCCCTTATGGTCATCCTAAATCCAAGTAGAAGTGTATTCCATGTAGAGTAACTAATTAGACTGCCTTTCCTTGTGTCAGGATTAGTGATGAGCAAATAAATTCACCAGGCATGAATTTGCTGCGAAAAATCCGAATAGTCACGGGCATAAAATTGTCGCTTGTCAAAATTATTCGGACGCCCATTGACTTTAAAGTATTTGGACAAAATAGTCATGCATATAAAAATTGACGCTCCCGTCAAACTTGACGTGCGTCAAAATTATTTTGATGTCCACTGACATCAATGCGTTTCACAAATATTTTTCCGTTTGCAAATGTTTCGGTATTTTCGGTGAAGCAAAATGGCAAAGATTCGCCCATCACTAATCAGCATCAAAAGTGGGTTTGTAAAGAGCTCAAAGAGCCAGACTTATGTGTGTGTTATAATGGCCAGTAATTATGTACAGTATATAAGAAAACCTATAGCAAATCCACTGTATTTTGAGTGCACTCAAGTAAAAGATGGATTTTTGGCTGTGAGAAAAGGAAAACAATTTTCCTGTATCGATACTGTCATCTTTGACTATAAGACTGAATAGGACAGAGGAATAATCACAAAGTGTGAATCATACAACTTGTTCTGTAGGGCACCAGCTACTTGTATTTTTGAACAAGTGTCAAACACAAATTTTGTTATCTAACAAAGACATTTTCACAGCTCTGAAATAACATGTTCTCACTTTGCAACAATCACTGAATCAACAAGCAGAATAGACAATAAGGTAAATTGATTCTTGCCAGAAACAACACAGACCTCATTTCCATTGCATCGGTTTTTAGTCTATGAAATCATGGAAGCTTTTAAAGGAATATGTGTGAATGCATGCGTTCAGAAAAGATTCTTTTTTTAAATGTTACTGTCTCTCTAATGTATTGTGAAGATATTCGTTGCTCTTATTTTCGGCCTCCAGTTCCATGGTTATTTTGGTTCATGAAGCAATTGGTCCAAGTGTGTGTGAATATATTACGGAACCTGGTAGGCAATGTTTATACAGTAATCACATATAGCAACTAGATAAAATGTGCTTGTTGTCCATGTGACAGCAAGTTAATGATCGTTTTGTTATGGGTTACTATAAATGTTCAGTAGAATTGAACTCATGGCTTCAGGGCTTCAACTTCGTCTCCTTTCGTGACTTTGGGTATTTTCACCGCTTCGGGAGTTCGGCTTCAGCTATTTTCGTGGCTTCGGGTCTTTTCGCCGCTTCGGGAGTTCGGGTTTTCGGCACTTCCGCGTTTTTGGCTGTTCAGCTGGCTGCAAATCTTCGGAGCTCGCAAGGGGGGCCCAGCTCTTTCAAAACTGCACCACTGCTGGGCCCCGCTTCATGCCTGGGCCCGGAAACACTTGTCCCCCCAATGGAGGCCCTGGATAGATAAATGGTTAGATGGATATTGAGAGATGGATAGAAAGCGTTAGGGGCAGATTTATCAAAGGTCGAGGTGAATTTTCAAATTAAAAGAAATTCGAATTTTGAGCTATTTTTTGTGTACTTCAACTAGGGAATAGTCCAAATTCGAATCGAGTTTGAAAAAAAATTAAAAAATTAGAATATCGAAATTTATCATGTACTGTCTCTTTAAAAACATGCCATCTAAAACCTGTCAAATTGCTGTTTTAGTCTATGGGGGACCTCCTAGAACCTATTTGGAGTCAATTGGTGGACTCTGAAAAATGTTTTGTGAAAAACTTAGAATCGAATTCAGTCCATTTCGCTATTCCTTCGATTCTTACAATTCAGCCAAATACCGACCTATTCGACCAAAAAATCTTAGACTCGATTTCGGTTGGTATTTTTGAATTCGAATTTGGATTTTTTTTTTAATTTGAAATTCGACCCTTGATAAATATATCCACAGCTACAGTACTGTAGATGGATAATCAGATATACATAGATACACAGTGAGCTATACACTAGACATATAGATACCATAAATAGATTTTTTTTCTTCCTTTACTAAAGCAAGATATAAAAAGCTTAACCTTCTAGTAATTAAGCAAATTCTACATGCTAAAACAAGAAAATATATCCCCAGTGGTGCAATACTGTTTTGAAAGACACATAAAGAGCAATAAAAAATACACATAATAAATAAATCATAAATGTCTATTGCCCTATTGGGGCAGATGTGCACTCTCTACAGATTCCACTCAGCATAAAATGTAAATAAGGTCATTTACTAGAATCTACCATTAAACTAATATATATTTATAATTAGAGCAATGTGAGGATATTTGTGTTGCAAGATATTCCAAACTAGGACTAATACAACAATCCATATCTTCAATTACAGGTACTGTACCTTTGAGCTTTCTTCACAACCCTTAGGGGCATATTTATCAAATTTTTAGTTCATGGTAATGTCTAAAAACTCCCAACAGCTCCCATAAACTCGAAATTCGCAAAAAGAAATGACCAATCGAAATTTATCAAAAAAAAAATCGAATTATTTAAACTCGGGTGAATAGGATCGTCCCACAAACTCTAATCAAATTTAAATCTAATTTGATCTAATTCGATTAGAGTTTTTTAAATGACCCAAAATTGGTTGTTCCCATAGGCTAAAATATCAATTCAGCCGGTTTTAAATGGTGAATAGTCAACTTTGAATTCTTAAAGAGACAGTACATGATAAATTTCAAAATTCGAATTTCTTATCTTTTTTTAATCAAATTTGGACTATTCCCTAGTCGAATTACAATAAAATATATTAGAATTTCTAATTAAAAATTAGAATTTTCAATTTCGACCCTTGAAAAATCTGCCCCATAGAATTTAAATTTCTGTACAACATTAATTAGGATTCTTCGATGTACTAAACTTTACAGTGGAAAGTTATTTAATAAGGCGATGTCACCTTTACTGTATGCAGTATATAACCTGTTATCCAGAATTCTTGGGACTGGGGGTTTCTGGATAAGAGGTTTTTCTGTAATTTGGATCTCTATACTTTAAGGGGCTGATTTATCAATATTCGTGGGTTTTTTTGACGATTCAAGGAAAACGCGACTAAATATACAAGAGCAAATATACTTTTGTTTTATTAACAATTTTTATCATTTTTACATCAATTACAGAAACAAAGGAGAGAAGGAAGAAAAGTTAAGGGTGGAGAGGAAGAAAAGGGAGAGGAGATGGAGATCTGGCTGCGACAAAAGTTAGGTAAGACATATACTTAAATATGCATTCCCACAGTGCTAGTATATTGCTAAGGTTCCATACAACTAATACACATGACCCATACTGGGAGTGTTGATATTTGTAAATCAGTGTTTGGCTAAAATAAAATGACCTATAAAGTTGTAATGGATACGTGATTCATAAAACACATTTTCAACAATTTTTTTATTATGTGAAGTATAAGCCAACTTGACTGGATTTAGTTACTTATTGAGTTTTACACAAGATATACAGCAGAACTTTCAAAAGCCAATTAGTAAATACAGGCCATTTTAAAAAGCCACTAACGTCCATAGATCAATTTTCTGACATTAAATTATTCTTTTCATCTCTTTTCTTGTAGCCAGGCTCTTTAGAAGAAGCAACAGAATAGCCGCTAATTGCTTTTAAGATGTGATTGTTCCTTTGCATCTCTCAAAGGAACCTTCTTATCGCAACTTTTGATTTTCACCAACAATTTACTGAGTCTAATTATTTTTTAGGCAATTTAAGGGTGTTACCTAGTGATGGGCGAATTTATTCGCCAGGCGCGAATTCGCGGCGAATTTGCGCGTTTCGCCGCGAGCGAATAAATTCGCGAATCGCCCGCGAAAATTCGTGTCAAAAAACGGGCGCCGGCGTCAAAAACGGGCGCCGGCGTCAAAAACGAGACGCCGGCGCGCAAATTCGCCCATCACTAGTGTTACCACCTTTCAACCCCTCTACAAAATGAGTAGATATATCTGATGTATTTTTTTAGATATTTATTTTTATTTTGCTAAGAAAACTGCTGCAGATCATGAATGTATGGATACACTCGTATGGATGTAAGATGACTATACTACTTTACCGCTTGTTGTGTTGTCATGTGTATTTAAACGGACTATATCAAGGGATATCACATTTAAGCAGTAGGTGCAAATGGATCAGGTTACAGAGCCTGAAAATGGAAACTGATTTGGGGTCAAAAACTGCCCTTCTCTGATATATATCAACAGAGGTCAGTGCATTGCCAGCCTCAGGGATAGTGTGTATGTAACATGACATGAGCCCCCACTCTGGGGATTTTGCCAACACAGGACAATTTTTAGTGGTTGGTTTTATGTGTATCTGGAAATTTTACAAATGATATTCTAATAGATCAAGGGGCACATTTACTAAGCTCGAGTGAAGGATTCGAAGTAAAAAAAATTTGAATTTCGAAGTTTTTTTGGGTACTTGGACCATCAAATAGGCTACTACGACCTTCGACTACGACTTTGACTTCGATTCAAACGATTTGAACTATAAATCGTTCAACTGTTCAACCATTCGATAGTCCAAGTACTGTCTCTTTAAAAAAAACTTTGACTACCTACTTCGCCACTTTAAACCTACCGAGCTACAATGTTAGCCTATGGGGACCTTCCCCATAAGTTTTCTAAGCTTTTTTTGATCGAAGGAAAATCCTTTGATTGAAAGATTTTTCGGTATTTGCGGTAAATCCGTCGACTTCAATATTCGAAGTCAAAGGATTTTACTTTGAGGGTCAAATATCGAGGGTTAATTAACCCCCGATATTCGTCCCTTGGTAAATGTGCCCCCAAGTATTGGATCAATCATAATTATAAAGCTATGGGATCCCTTATCCGGAAACATGTTATCCAGAAAACTCCAAGAAGGACATCTCCCATAAGTTCAGTTTAAACTAGGGATGCACCGAATCCACTCAAACAAAATCCTTCTTGACAGATTCGGCCGAATACCGGACCGAATACAAGTCATATTTTGCATATGCAAATTAGGGGTGGGAAGGGGGGGAAACATTTTTTACTTCCTTGTTTTGTGACAAAAAGTCACACATCTTACTATTTGGGGGGGGTGTAATTAAAGTCGCAAAGACAAAAACAATTTGCACCAATAAGAATAAAAACCCACATCCTGCAATGTAATATTGTTCCTTAAACTGTTATCGCATTGTCAATTTAGCGCACTCTTAAGAAGTGCTTGAAGGTGTCGTAATCTTTTGGAGCAAACATAACGACTTTTTCAGTAAGAAGTTTTATTACATTTACTGCGCATTGGAGCAAACTATGAAATTCGCAAACGGTCTTCCACTGTTGGAAGTGCTCGCTAAACAGTTTCCGGATTCGCAAATGCTACATTAAATTCGCACAAAGCAAAATTTGTACGCGCACAGGCATAACTTATTATTACATTGGAAATTGCAAAAAATATAAAAATTGTCAAAAAAGAAGTGGGGAAAGTAATAAAATGTAAAATAAAGTCTGGGAAGAGAAGAAAAGAATGGACAATGAAGAAATACAAAAGCCAGCCTGTGTAAAATTAGTGGGACTCTATAAACACAAAGCAAATTTGCACCTGGGCAGCAACCCAGCTGACCAATCAGCTGCAAGCTCAACACTGAAAGCAAACATGTCATTGGTTTCCATGTGTAACTGCCCAGGTGTAAAATTTTTCCAGTGTTTATAAAGGAGCCACAGACTGTTGTACCTATCAGTATATACTGTAAGTAGGTACAGCATTAGCCACTTTGTTTCTAAGGCCTGATCATATAATGAGTGTCCTTGCTGTGGGCAATGTTTTTATGAAGAGGGTGTGTCTGGAGAAGGTGTGAGATCATAGAGTCTTGTCAGCCCTCTAATACTCAAGTCTGGTAGTAGTTGGCCATCCCTCCCTAACATGTTGAACAGCATCAAGGTCACATAATTACCATAGCAAGTACCTGGAGATATTTAATGAATAATCACGTGTTGGTTTCCATTTTTTGTTTGGGCGAAGTTGAAGCTCATGGTGTCAAGAGGGTGGGGGGGGATGAAAACTCCTGGATGTCCATTTAATGGGAGGCTCTAGGATTTCCATCCACAGATATGTAAATGATTTGTAAAGGTAAGATTTTACCACCTTGAATGAATGAAGTTGCAGCGGGTGAAAAAAGTTCCAGTTGTGGGCTAGTTCTCCCAACATTTTCATTTTCAGGTAGATGAACAGCAAGCACAAAACAGTACATAAGACCTTAATATCAGAGAAGCATCCAAGGAAAAGTGTAAATTGTACTCACCAGGAAGTCATATCTCAGTCTGAGGCACCCCTACTAGAGACAACAGGCTCAGAGAGGTCCATCAAAATGTGAGTACAGGATAATCACAGCTTGTTGATGTAGAATGATCTTTTACATAGGCGTTCTATTACATACATTTTTAGTGCTAACACGCCACAGTATTAAAGGGCAATTGTTCTTTACAAACAGGATCACACTTCTGTAGGATCTGAGCAGAAAGAGAGCTGAGTAATTGACAGGTGCAGAACGTACAATTTAGATGCATTTATATTAGATGTTTGAAACACAAACGTTTGATCATTAAACAGTATTTTTTATAAGGTGTACATTCACAAACAAATGCAAGTGGGTGATGGCTTGGCTAGTAATATCAAAGGGGTAATATCGAACGATTCAAAGGATTTTAATCCATCGATCGAACGAAATTCCTTTGATTAGAAATTTGCTAGAAAGCCTATGGGGACCTCGGTAGGTTGCTCGGTAGGTTTTAGATGGCGAAGTAGGAGGTTGAAGTTTTTTTTAAAGAGACAGTACTTCAACTATCGATTGGTCGAATAGTCGAACGATTTTTAGTTTGAATCGTTCGATTTGAAGTCGAAGTTGTAGTCGAAGTAGCCAATTCGATGGTCGAAGTAGCCAAAAAATAACTTTGATGTGCCCCTAAATAAAACTGATATTACTGTGTGTAAATATGAAAGGGACCTTAGATTGTAAGTTTCACTGGGGCTTTCATGGCTTTTACTTGGTACAAATCCATCCTGAAATGAGGACCTTATCTTGTTAGTTGCATTTTAGGAAATTTTACCATTGAAAACACAACAGGAAAGACACAAGAAATTACAACTGGCTGCAGTTGAGCAAAGTGCTTTTTTTAAGCGAAAATTCGCCAAAGTGACAATTTGTAGGGACATCACCAATTTACTAAAAGGAGAAGACAATTTGCTAGCAAAAAAGCTCAATGCTAGAGAAGTTTTGAGGCAAATTTATCTTTTAATTTTTCAATACGTTACCCGTTCTGCCAAAGTCTATTTGGCTAATTTCTACCTAATATAAGATGAAGCTACTGTACATTCTCAACATTATTATGTCAGTGACATCATATCCTGTACTTCAAAAAGTCATAAAAAAGACAAAGGCTTTTACCCATTTGAAGCTCATGTCACATTTGTTTTAGGGTGGGTCCATGTCTAGGATCCCTAGGATCTAGTTGTTTTTGCTTCCTTGGACATTTTTAAAAATAAGTGGCCACTTCCAGCAATTTCACCAGCATCACTTATAAATACGTACATATGACCTTTATATGCCCACTATATATATTCACCTATGCATAAGTATGTTAACGATGTTTCGCTAGGATGAATAGCCTATGGAGCAGATTCAGTAAAGGGCAAAGTGGCTAACGCTAGACAGAAATCCTATCCGCAGGGACATCGCCAATTTACTAACAGTTGTAGGAAACAATTTGCTAGTAAACTGGTCCGTCACTAGCGTTTGTTCACACTGTCCATTACCACTTTCGCCAGAGTTGACTCTGCCACCTCAGACCAGGCGAACTGCTAAAATGAAGCTACATCCTCCTCAATCTTATGTCAGTGACATCATATCCTGTCTGCCGGAAATGCATTAAAGTTGTAAAAACGCTGGCGACTTGTCCTTTTTTTAAGCAGAATTGCCTGCAAAAGTCCTAACTTTTAAACCAGGGGTGTCCAAAAAGTGTCTGGGGCCACACATGAAATACACAAACACTTTTGATTTGTAAAATTAAAGAAACTTCATAGAAAAGAACTACAATACCAGTTGGATAAGCAGATGGAGCTATACATTGGAATACATTGGACTATGGGACACCTGGATATTAAACAGACTTATTATATTATGATTACTAACTGGGCAATGGGCAGAGTCCCCCCTCCTCCCTACTCCTAATGTGTCTGGACTTAGAGAGCACAAAGTGTTATTTCACTCTCATTTTCTCGTTTCTCTCCATACATTCATTTCTTAATTTCTTTCTTTTTTTTCCCTTCTCTTCCTTTTCTCTCTCCTTCAAGCTGGGCCGTATTCATATCCATTCTGGGCAGCATGCCCTATTCAAATTGACCTAAGTGTAAGAGGACGAACAAAGTTTTGCTAGGCAGAAGCGATCGCTAGCGTCATTTCGCTTTGAAACGCTTGCACTGCCGAAGCAACACTAGGTTTGTTATTTACTAAACTCCAAATGCAAAAATCAGGAAAAATTTGTGATTTTTTTTTTTTTTTATAACATCAGACTTCTAAAAAAATCACAAATTTTTCAGACTTTATTAAACCCCAAGGATGGAAAAGTCTGAATCAGAAAATCCGGCATCTCAGACCTGTCAAGATGCATATACTGTAAGTCAATAGGAGAAGTCCCAATGATTTTTTGATGTGTGCTGGGTTTCGTGCAATACCCTAAAGTTTTCAAGTTATCGGGTGAAAAATCTGAAAAAAATCGTGACAATCGGATGAAAAATCTGAAAAAATCTTGAAAATCTGATTTTTTCCCACAAAGCAAAACTTCAGGAAAATTAATATTAAACAAGCCTAAAAAACCCGAGCAGATTTAATTGTAGTTTGTAGCAGAAACTATAGAGATAAATTCGGAAATGTCACCAGCGTTTGGCGCCCAGGACGCAACCTTGTATTTTAATAAATTAGCCAGGCGAAGTTGTCGAGGTATGGCAAAGCGGACGCTGGTGACAATTCGCCTGTTAGTGAATTTACCCCAATGGTTAAGAGACAATGCAAATATTTTGCCAAGATAATCAAAAGCAAACAAAACAGTACAAATAGTCTTACAAACTGCATAGATGGTTTCCAGCAAACAGGGAAGTAGAGTTATTAAGATGCATTTTGCTCAGATGCATTTCAGCCACCCAACCACTCACAAAGGACAGACATCAAATACTGAACTGGGTGTTGCAGAACAATTCTTAGCAGTTTGATTTTTTCCATCATTTTTATCATAACATTCTTAACATATTAATGATTTTAATGAATTAACACATTAACTCACATTCTCTTAAATAGGGTAGTAGTGCACAGTACTCCTAAGTGGCAGCAATGATCACTATCGCCTACCCAAATCTTTACTCTCTGATACAGAGAGAAAGGCTTCTAACATGTTTTTCAATGAGATGCCTACAATCCCCACTGCTCTGTTCCCATGATCCCTTTCCTATTGATTAGTGATGGGCGAAAAATTCACGAAACGCATTAAAGTCAATAATTTTGCGAAGCGTCAATTTTGATGCGCGCGCCAATTATGACACGCAACAATTTTTTTTGACGCGGCAGATTTTTCGCTGACAAAGTTGTGTCTGAGGATCAAGTAGTATTGGCAGCCAAGGTACAAATTGCCAAGATAAAAAAAAAAAATGTCACCACTCTAAGAGAGATAATAAAGGGTTAAGTCGGTTATAGACATATGTGTTTATAAATGTGCAAGGATCATTTGAATAAAACATGATAATAAATCTGTGTCTGACCTTCATCCACAAGTTAGCCTCTAAGTGTTTAATTGGGCAATTCAAAAAAGGGGGGAATTATTTGTCTTCCCTGCAGTCTTTTTTATCCATTATATTACACTAACTCTATTTACAGTATGTTTATGTATCATTTCCCCTCTTTTATCTTTTCCCCCCCTTCTTCATCTGGGGCCATTTTCTGGCCTACCTGGGGTCTTCTACTTGGAGAGCTCGGCTTGAAAATCTCACATGTTCGACAAGGCTCACAAAGCCATTACAAAAATAAAAACCAATTAGCACACTAATTAACGGTCAAAAGAATTGTGTTTATTAGACCATAGACTAATAAAGATAAGGCTAGGGAAGTTCCTTTTATGACCACCTTCTCTATAGGTCAGCTAGGGTTGTGTTGTCTCAATGGAAGGGACAGACATTTAACCCTGATCCTCCTAATGCTCAGAGTCAATACATAGCAGCAGTGACCAACACCTTATTTACAGTAATTCTTGGCTGCAATACAAGGAAAGCATTTAAAAGATAAACTCCTGCTACAATAGGCAGGTGTGTATCAATTCAGAAAGGTATTGAATATTTGTTTTGTTGTACTCACTTGGCAGTAGGCATTCATCATCCCTCGCCCACCATAACCTTGTTGCGTCTGTTCAAGTATATTCTTATTTGTATTCAGACCTCCAGATGCTTTCTGCTACGAAGCAAAGCTTTCTCATTTTAATGGTAGCATCCTAATCTAAAGTCCAGGAGGTCAAGCAGAGAGATGATACCGCAGTCCATCATAATCTGACCTGCAGCATTCTGATGCAATGAGTTTTAAGTACAATTTAATGTAAGGGTATATTTGGCGGATAGTGTATAATAACATAATTTATCACAACGTACAACTGAATTATGCATGCATCTAAATGTCATCTAATTTAAACACCATGTTTTGTTATGTATCTTTAAGAAATGAGAAGCAACTGTACCGTGTTTAGACATTCATTGCAAAGCTGTTTTCAGTGAACTACTGCAACTTTACAAATATCCAGATCATCAATTTACTAAAATAGCTGTAGTAAACACTGACAACTAATCTCCAACTAATACAGAACAGATAGGTAGTGATGGGCGGAGAAATTTGGCAGACACGAATTTGCAGTGAATTTAAACGTTTCATGTGAAACTGTGGCGAAAAATTATTTAGACGTCCTGTGACTTTAATACATTTGGACAAAATAGGTGCACATATAAAAATTGTCGCAGGCGTAAAAATTGACATGCGTTAAAATGATTTTGACGCCCATTGACTTCAATGTGTTTAGCACATTTTTTGCAGTTTCGCAAATTTTGCAGGTAAATTCGCAAATTTTTCGGCGAAGTAAAATGGGACAAATTTGCCTATCACTGCAGATTAGTGGTAAAGGTAAATTAACCAAATCATGTGTTTCTTATGAGCTTAGCAGGGTTACAGAATGAGTAGCAGTACCAAGCAAATACACATACAGAGTAGTAATGGGCGAATGTATTCTGCAGACATGGATTAGCAGTAATTTTCCGCATTTCGCCACCTGTGAATTTTGCTGCAAAAAATTTGCCAGCGATAAAAATTTGCTGCAACAATAAAGTTTCAGTAAAAATTATTCTGACGCTAATTGACTTTGATGCATTTGGACTAAAAAGTCGCACGCGTAAAAATTGTCGCACATCAAAATTATTTTGATGCCCATTGACTTCAATGTGTTTCGCCAATTTTTCAGCGAAGGGAAACTGGACAGACTCACACATCGCAATACAGAGCAATGAATAGTGAAGGTCCAGCATGCCTTAAAGGGCATGTAAAGGCAAAAAAATAAAACCCTATTTTTACTTTCTTTAATGAAAATGAAACCTATCTCCAATATACTTTAATTAAAAAATGTGTACTGTTTTTATAAGAAACCTGACTGTATACAGTGAAATTCTCCCTTCATTTACTGCTGTGGATAGGAATTGTCAGACGGTCCCTAACTGCTGAGCAGGGAAACAATCATACTTATGAACAGCAGGGGGAGCCCCCGCCTTACTTCCCAGCCATGCAGAACTCAAGCAGCTTTGTTTATGACGATCCCTAAGCAGCCCAGACCACACTGAGCATGTGCACAGTCTTAGTCTTGCAAAAATGTTTAACAAAGTTACAAGATGGTGACCCCCTGTAGCCAACTTTGAAAGCATAAATTATTTGTTTGATTAGGCTTGTGGTGCAGTAAGTTCATGTTTATATTTAGTATACAAAATACAGCATTTCTAGCCTTATTCTATTTTACACTTTACATGCCCTTTAATTAATTTTAACCTTGTGTTTTATATGCCTAATGGAAAGTAATTATTGGTTATGTTTTTAATTTGCTTTGGCTTGTGTAAAGAGTTTGCCAACTGGTATTTCATGTAGACACCGGGAGGCTTTAGATCACTTTACACACATACACTTTTAAGGAAATGAAACAATAATACTGGAACATATGCACTTTAATTTACTTGATTGAAGTATTGCACCAGAGGTTTGTTTTTTTGTGTTTCCCTACAGAATTGTTGACTTTACCAGGAGGCTTTTTGCCAGCTAAACCTGTATTGCAGTTGGGAGCATGTCAATTGGTAGTTCAGTATTTGTTTAGGTGGTATCAGGGTTCCATAATCTTTAAAAGAGGAACCAGCACATGCCCTGTCTCCTTTAGTGTCCACTTGCTGGAGGAGGTGATGTGCTGAAGGGCATCACCCGCCAATATAGGGACACAAGCAGTTAGGCTCGTGGATAGGAGAATGGGTTTTAGCTGGTAAAAGAAACCAAACACATTCTAATGAATTGACGGTTAAACTTTTTGATAGTCAGAAAAGTGTTGATAAACGGGCAAAATAGCAATGTGCCTTATATTGCTCAATCTACCAAATAGTTCCTAGAAAACTGCGCATAAGTAAGTGTTTATACAGGTATGCGACCAATTATCCAGAATGCTCGGGACCTGGGGCTTTCCAGATAACGGGTCTTTCCATAATTTAGAACTTCATACCTTAAGTCTACTAGAAAATCATGTAAACATCAAGGGGCCCATCCACTAAGTTTGAGTGAAGGAATAGAGGAAAAATAGTTTTTTTTTTTTGGCTACTTCGACCATCGAATTGGCTACTTCGACCTTCGACTATGACCTTCGACTTCGAATCGAACAATTCAAACTAAAAATCGTTCGACTATTCGACCATTCGATAATCGAAGTACTGTCTCTTTAAAAATTTCTTCGACCCCCTAGTTCGCCACCTAAAACCTACAGAGGCCAATGTTAGCCTATGGGGAAGGTCCCCATAGGCTTTCCAAGTTTTTTATGATCGAAGGATAATCCTTCGAATTGAACGATTATTCCTTTGATCGTTCGATCAAAGGAATTGCGCAAAATCCTTTGACTTCGATATTCGAAGTCAAAGGATTTTAATTTGCCAGTCGAATATGGAGGGTTAATTAATTCTCGATATTTGACCCTTGATACATCTGCCCCCAAATAAACCCAATAGGCTGGTTTTGCTTCTAACAAGGATTAATTATATATTAGTTGGGATCAAGTACAAGCTATTGTTTTATTATTACAGAGAAAAAGGAAATCATTTTTAAAAATTTGTATTATTTGATTATAATGGAGTCTATTGGAGACGGCCTTTCCATAAATCGAAACTTTCTGGATAACGGGTTTCCGGATAAAGGATAGTATACCTGTACTAAAAAGTTGTAATTATTTAGTAATGGAATAGCTGGAATAATGATTTAATAGTTTATGGGTGTTATTTATCAAAGGTCGAATTTTAGAGTTTTATATACCTCGAATGAACTCAAATGAATTTACAACTCCAATGGTTTCTTAAAAAAAAAAAAAAAAGCTTGAATGGGAAAAACTCGAATCAACAACCCTAAAACTCGAATTGATCGAGTTTTTGACGGAAAAAACTTGAATCGCTCAAATTGAGTTTTCGTGAAAAAAGCTTTCCCCAAAAAAAACTTGAACATCATGAAGGCTATTAACATCTTCAAATGGTTCAAGGGACCTCTGCCATTTACTCCTACATGACCCTGACAGGTTTTAAATGGTGTACTGCATTTTCGGATTTGCGCTATTTCCAGGGTTGGTGTATAATCAAAAACTTGAAAATGTGAATTTTGACCAAAAAATGAACTTGTAAACTTGAATTTTCATGGAAAACACAAGTGGAACCTTAATAAAATCTGCCCCTAAAAGTCAACATTTAAAAGTGATTGGTAAATTCCTTGCATTCCATGGCTACTGTTGCTCATTGATTACCATTGAGATCAATACATTTGGATGATTCTAGAGAGGGTAACCATCTGGTAAGCTGGCCAAAACTTTCATTAAAAATGCTTGTACTCATGTTCTGCGATCAATCATTTTGTGCATATTTTTATCTGCAAATCTGCATCGCCAAATCAATCATTGTCAGTGGGTTGTCGTTCCAAATGTAATGCAATTTACACTAACACCTGCCACAAAGATACACACACACGGAAACAACAGCAAGGCAGCGTATAAACAAAATGAATTCATGAATAAGGTATTGACTTACGCGTTTCACAAGAACAGAAGAACCAATTGAAAAGCAATCATTCTTTCTCATTATTAGACAAGCTGACTCATCTCTAGAAAGCGGAAATGCTCTGGACCTGAGATTTCTTCACTCATTAGCCGACCAGGATACCCTATGACTTAATTTTGTTTCGGGATAATAAGACTTGCAGTCTTGCAGCATTTCTATAAAACCACTACGTTTGTGTGATCTGGGATATTCGTCAGACTTAACATAGTAAATTGCATTGCATTGACATTTACAATTATAAAGTGTTCATCTCATACAAGGAAAGGTCATTCTGTAGACAATTGTTGATTCTATTGATTCTATCTCTTTCCTTGTGTCGCTATTGATGTGAGTGAATTCTTCTTCACAATGTTTAGATTTTGTGTCTTCTGTTTTTCCTTTCTGCCACCAACTAAGATGAATAATGTTGTAATTGTTTATCTGCATAATGGTCTTATATGAAGATCAATAGCACCCTAGCCATGCTAATTGCATAAATTCTATTCCCTGAAAGTTGTTTGGAAAATATGCAAATGACAGGGGAATGCAATAAAAGCCAATAATAGAAAACTTGGTGCAGTGTTTGCCTTTGCTTGTATGTGCAATTATGTTATATAATATTATATCAATATTGAAGAAAATATCAGACTAATGTGCCGCCAGATTAAAAAAGGATGCTTTATTTTTTGTTTGCCGCTCTGGGCATCACAAGTAATAAAACTTCTTACTGGGAAAGTAAAAAAAAAAAATTATTACATGAATGAAATAATTGTCATGCCAAGTTCAAGCCAGCAACCTTTCTATCTTTATTTTGCATGTAAACATTCAGATTATGGTATATATTTTACTGCAATTTCCCATGTGTATATTTATACAGAGGCTAATGTACCCCCTACTGCAAATTATAAGGATATTAAGATTTGCAGCTGAGTTCTGTGACCGTAAATACAACTTTGCTTTACACAAGGCACAGATATACTTTATCATTTTCAGTAGGGGGTACATTATCCTGCATAATCCATACATTTTAAGGAAACTACAGGTTAGAACATGCTGTAGCACACTTAAGAATGCTGACATTTAAAAAAATTCAAGAAATGTTTATATACACTAAAATATGATTCAAAGCATTATTCTATGTTCTGGTTATGTGCCAACATGCATTGGCTATGAGCTGGTCCTGGAAAATGTAATTTATCTAGGGGATGGGTTAATCTAAAGTCTACTGTGCTTTAAATTCCAGTGTATGAGAGTTTATAAACTTAATGGACAGCAGAATAAACCATTCTACAACTCATAGCATCCCTTTTCTTTCACAAGTAACAGCTAAAACATGAATGCATGCCATTATCATATTCTGTTAAGACTACTGCAATCTTCTACTAACTGGCCTCCCAGGCTCCTATCTCTCTCCCCTGAGTTACTTACCTCTGGGGTTCTATCCCTGAACTCCTCCGTAGGGAACACTCACTCAATCTTTTCAAAAAGAAAGTTTGATCCTACTTTATGGAGCACGAGAGGCTTATCTATACACTGACATATACTGACATATATACAGTAAACAATATTCATACCAACAGCTACATCACTATAGCCTTGGATATTATGCCTGTCCAAGAAATCATCCAAAGCCCCTTTTTAGGACATTAACAGAATCAGCCATCACTACATCACCCGGCAGTAAATTCCACAACCTCAATGTCCTCATTTTGAAGAGCGACCTACGTTTCTTCAAATGAAAGTTATTTTCCTCTAGTCTAAAGAGGGGCCTCTGGTGCATTGATCATTTCTAAGGGAGGAAAGATCCCTCACAATTATCCTATAATGTTGTCTAATGAACTTGTAAAGAGTAATCATGTCACCCTTCAAGCAGCTTAATCCGAGAGAAAACAACCCCAACCTTGACAGTCTACCCTCATAATTTAATTCTTCCATTAATTGTAATGATTTATTTGCATGCCTCTGCGCTCTCACACTTTCCAGTGGTACTGATTTACTCGGGATTGTCTAGAATTGTCCAGACCTGGCAGGGCTAACAAAAATGTGGGAAGGTGGAAAGGATTTTGGGTGAAACAGGGTCTCTCTAAGCATGGCCAAAACAGATGTTGGAAGCTATTTGTTAGGAATTTACCTAGTGGTCTAGTGGGGGTGCTACGGGGATGCCCATCTGAGTCCATCTTCCTGTGCACCAATGCACTCTCTGTAGGACTGCTGCATCACTCACTTCCGGGTTTTGAAATGTCAGCGCATATGACATCATCTTGTATTCGCGCGAGATTCAAGTATATAAAGGGTGCAGGCGCCTTTTGTGCATTACCCAATGTAAGGTCTAATTTATTAGTTCCTGGATGTGTTTTGAGTGTTACTAATCTGTTCCTGACTCTGCCTGTCCCTGACCTTGTCTAGTCTGCTGCCTGTCCTGGCTTTTGCTCGTGTATAGACTACACTCTTGAATCCTGCTTTGTACTATGAAACCAATGTATTTGACAGGGCCCGTGACCTGACTATTCTCTCGTCTCCTGGATCCGTACTGCTCTTCTTGTTTTCAGTTACCATTACAACATTCGGCTCCCTTGCCTGCCCAGAACTTTCTCCCTGGTCCTCTCACGTTAAGACCTGACGGCACCCAAGTAGTGGAGGGCTCCTCCCGTAGCCAAAAGTGGTTGTTATAGGCAGAAAAGTGAGCCCCGACTGGAAGCTTGGAGATAGTTCTGGGTTTGGGACTCCATCCGTAACACTATTTTCTCTTTGGCATGCTGGCAAGGAGCAGTGCGAGGTAGACCTCGCGGGTATCGGGTCGGCCCATACATCACTACTACCCGATGCAAATCTGGATCTAGTTAGTGGTGAGTTATCTCCTGTTATATGTAACTCTAGGAGTGACAGTTAAGCTCAGGGCTAGTTAACTCAGGGCAGTTTTGGCTCTGCCAAGGAGTGTTAGAGGAACTAGGTTCCTGATGGCATTGTTGCCCAGTACAGCATGTAAGAATTACTGTAAGTTCCAGACAGTTCCAACTGGATTAAACTAGGAGAGGAGTTCCATGAGTAGTGTAGAGGACTATACATAATTTGATTTGTTCCTCTTTAAACATTCTATAGAGGTGAAGGTTATTTTTACAGTGCTGTATTCGTGAGTATATTCTCACTTGCCAACCTGTGTTATTCTGTGACCCTCTTTGTAGACTTTTCTCAATAAAACTGTTTCTGGTTCAGTTGCAAGAAATACTGGCGCTGATTTCTGTGAAATATGAGCTAATTGTAGCAGCACCCTGCCTCCGATACAAGATCACAAGCACGCTCAAGCCTGGGCTAGTTGAGTTTCATATGGGAAATTATCTGTAAAGCTCGTGGTGAATTGGGGGACCTAGTATGCTCTTTTACTATAACATTACAACTGTATATATTTTAATGGATCTATGTGCTAGAGTAGAAGGAAGGTAGCAAGCTGAAACAGTTAATCCATGAAGTGCATGAGTTAATTCACGAAGTACAGTTAAAATAAAGCTGCTACTGCTATCTCTTGATGATGACAATCTAACTAATTAAATCCTTCTCCTAAGCAGGACACAACCCGGTAGGTGAAGGGTTGAAAAGCCAATAACAGCCCGCACTATGGCATCATTAAGAAAGGAAGGGCAGAGGTCTCCCTTGTTTATCACTAGAAATGACAGGATATTATTTTAAATATTAGAAAAAGCACTGATTAGAAAAATGGAATCAATTGAGCATGCAAGGAGACCATGTTCATATAAATGCAACTGAGTTGCCTAAATAAAAAAGATAGTAAAATGTAGAAAATAGCAAATAACTAGTGATGGGTTTCATCGACAATTCATCTAAATGTATTGAAGTCTATAGGCAACAATTTTTTTTGAAGCACTAAGCGGTGCAACAATATTCACCCATTGGGCGTCATTTTCACAGCAAATCCCATTATCCAGAAAGCTCTGAATTACAGAAAGACCATCTCCCATAGACTCCATTATAATAATATAATCCAAATATTTGATATAATTTTTTTTTTTTCTCGGAAATAATAAAACAATACCTTCTACTTGATCCCAACTAAGATATAATTAATCCTTATTGGAAGCAAAACCAGCCTATTGGGTTTATTTAATGTTTACAATATTTTTTAGTAGACTTAAGGCAAACTTAAGACAAATTATGGAAATACCCCTTATCCAGAAAGCCCTAGGTCCCGAGCATTCTGGATAACAGATCCTATACCTGTAATAATAAAACAGTACTTTGTACTTGAACCAAACCAATATATAATGAATCCGTATTGGAAAATCAACTTATTTGGTTTATTTAATGTTAACATTATTTTCTAGTAGACTTAAGGTATGAAGATCCAAATTATGGAAAGATCCATTATCCAGAAAACCACAGGTCCTGGGCATTCTGGATAACAGGTCCCTTACCTCTTCTAATAATTCATTACCTGAAGTCCCTTCCATGAGACTCCAGATATACTGCCTAACAGGAAAGTTGGGTACAAGGGGGTCATTTATAAATGGAAAATTTGCACTACTGATGTTTTATGAGTAGACAAAGATCAAACCTATATTGTTGGAAAAGTAAGAAGGAAGAAGAAGACATTTACGTGTGCTAATTAATGCAAATTGGAAAGTGGAGTGTGTATTAAATATTCCTGTCATTGCTTCTTCTGAGGCCAGAAAACAATAGTGACCTTCAATAAGTATAAAACAAACCATTGACTTTGATATATATTTGGTGTGAGAAGAAATGCCCATTGATTCCAATCATTTGGAATCATTTGGCGATTTTGGTGAAATTTTACCATTTTGAGAATTTTTCCGCAGTTCAAAATGGGGATGTTTTGCTAATCACTAATGATAATAATATACAGGTATGGGATCTATTAACTGGAAACCCGTTATCCAGAAAAGATGACCATCTCGCATAAACTCCATTTCATCCAAATAATCCGCATTTTTAAAAATAATTTCCTTTTTCTCTGTAATAGTAAAATAATAGCTTGTACTTGATCCAAACTAAGATATAATTAATCCTTATTAGAAGCAAAACCAGCCTATTGGGTTTATTTAATATTTATATGATTTTCTAGTAGTCGTAAGGTACGAAGATCCAAATTACAGAAAGGTCTGTTATCCGGAAAAGCCCAGGTCCTGAGCATTTTGGATAACAGATTCCCTACAATGTTTCTGGTCAAGCCCTTTCCCTAAAAAAGGGCTTGACCCGAAACATGTAGGAAGTTATTTATCAAAGTCTGAATTTATCTCAATATTTTCTGCTACAGACTCCGATTAGTGATGGGCGAATTTGCGCCGTTTCGCTTCGCCGAAAAATGTGCGAATTTCGCGCGAAATTCGCGAAACGGCCAAAAATTCGCGAAACGGCCCGGCGTCTCGTTTTTGACGCCGGCGCCCGTTTTTTGCGCCGCGAATTTTCGCGGGCATTACGCAAATTTATTCGCTGGCGGCGAAACGTGCAAATTCGCCGCGAATTCGCGCCTGGCGAATAAATTCGCCCATCGCTAACTCCGATCAAATACGCTCAGGTTTTTTGCAATTATTTATTATTACATTTTCCTGAAAATTTGCTTTGCGGGGAAAAAAATCAGATCTTCACGATTTTTTGGGATTTTTAACTGGAAAACTCAGATTTTTGTCCAAAAACTCTGGGGTATTGCACAAAACCCAGAGCACATCAAAAAATCATTGGGACTTCTCCCATTGACTTATAGTTTATGCAAACTCGACAGGTCTGAGATGCCGGATTTTCTGATTCGGACTTCTCCATCTTCAGAGTTTAATAAATTTCCGAAAAATTCTCGATTTTTTAAAAGTCTGATTTTATAAAAAAAAATTCACAAATTTTTCGTGATTTTTGCATTCGGAGTTTAGTAAATAACCCCCTGCAGTTTGAAACTACTGCTTTGAGGCTGTTTATTATTTTTCTACACAAATTATCCTGATTACTTTAGGAGTGTTACACAGACTCCTGGAATTTTCAGCTGTTTGAACCAGCATTTTGTTTGTTATTAACAGATGCCCTACCTGTACCTGTATATGTAATAATAGGCATTACTAGGCATAGTTAGATGTTTGGTTTTTAAATAGGTGATGAGCAAATGCTGCCTGTTATTGACTAGAGCTGCTTTGCATCTTTTATTGTATACCCCCTTAACTTTCATTAAGGTTTTTATAAATATAAAATAAATAAAAATAAATAAATAAAACCCGCCTATCGGGTTTATAGTAAGGCTAGAAATGCTGTATTTTATATACTAAACATGATCATGAACTTACTGCACCACACGTCTAATGAAACATGATTTATGATTTCAAAGTTGGCCACAGGGGGTCACCATCTTGTAACTTTGTTAAATATCTTTGTAAGACCAAGACTGTGCACATGCTCAGTGTGGTCTGGGCTGCTTAGGGATCCTCATAAATTAGCACAAGTCAAATAAAATCTGCCAGAAGCCGGTAGCATAACTGATTAATAATCAGAATATGCAGACTGCACTGGGTCCTGTGTTATAGTTTTTGTATTGTTTAATACAAACTTTCTAGAACTCTCCAGAACCAGTGGCTGCAGCAAAATAATCCTCCAAATAGAATCCCAGTTTATCTGTTTAAATCTGGCTCCATGATCTTTGTCCCTGCAGCTGGAGTTGGAAACAGTAAAGGGGATGTAAAGGCAAAAATAAAATTCAATACAAATCTCTACACAGTTGCCGACTGCTCTACAAGGAAAAACAACAAAGCTGCTTGAGTTCTGCATGGCTGTGAAATAAGGCGTAGGCTCCCCCTGCTGTTCATAAGTATGATTGTTTCCCTGCATACCAGTTAGGGAACATCTGACAATTCCTATCCAAAGCAGTAAATGAAGGGAGAATTTCACTGCATACAGTCAGTAGTGATGGGTGAATTTATTCGGCAGGCGCGAATTCCCGCAATTTATGAAAACTGCTGCGAAGATTCGCCAAGACTCCGGCGCTGTTTTGCGAATTTTTCAGTGAAGTGAAACGCCCCAAATTCGCTAACATCACTAGCAGTCAGGTTTCTTAAAACTGTACACAGTTTTTTAATTAAAGTATATTGGAAATAGGTTTCTTTTTTATTAAAGAAAGTAAAAATAGAATTTTATGTTTTTGCCTTTACATGCCCTTTAAGGTATGAAGATCCAAATTATGGAAGGATCTGTTATCCGGAAAACCCCAGGTCCCCAGCATTCTGGATAACAGGTCCTATACCTGTACTGTACCATACCTGTCCTATATAATTAAGTCATAATAAGTCAGTACATAAATTGTATTAATAACACAAGCACTTTGGAGAGCAGTGTGAATCCTGTTAGAATTTGTATGTGAATAAAGAATAAAAGAATAAAAGACACAGTGCTATAGGTTGTGTCAAAAACACCACAATTAATACCATTTATTGTCTCCTTTACACCCCACAAGCAACAAGCTGAGTGTAAGCTTTATAGCTAAGAATCCATACAATCTTAGCAACAGACATACAATTGTCTAGGGGAGTTATCAACCAAAAGTGAGTCATCTGTGAACAAAGTAAGTGGTTTCATAAACATTTGTGGTTATTCCCTCACGGATATTATACTATTTTAAGGCTTTTGCCCAAGGTACCAGAGCCAAGTTGAATCTTTGTCATTTGCCCTCATCATATAAAGCCAATTGAGCGAATACACATCTTACAATCACTTTGATTCAATGAGGGGGATAGACAGAATTCACTAAATTCAGGAAAAGGAATTCTTCAGTGTATATTTGTAACATTTAAAAACAGCATTGGACTGGGGTGGTCCAGGGCCCACTGGGACTGCCAACTCAAGGGACCACCTTAGTCATGGGTGCAGATTCACTAAAGAGTGAATTGTTACTGCTACACTAATTCACAAAAATGCAAGACTGCGTCCTCGGCGTCGAACGCTGGCGACTTTTCGCTAGCGATACTTCTTCAGTGTGAGTATTTCATAGCGAAGATTCGCTAGCATTCATTTGTGCCTAGCGAAAATTTGCTAGTAATCTTACACTTAGGTCTATTTGACTAGGGGAGGCGCATAAAAGTTGTATACACTTATTTTTTTGAGATGTTGGTGTAAATGCTTGAAGTGGCCACTTTTTATTACAAGGGGGCTTAATAAAGACATAAAAGCTCCTCTAATGCCCTAGACATGAGCCCACCCCAAAATATTTGTGTTAAAACAATTAGGGGCCGATTCACTAACTTCGAGTGAAGGATTCGAAGTTAAAAAACTTTGAATTTCGACGTTTTTTTTGGGCTACTTTGACCATCGAATGGGCTACTTCGACTACGACTACGAATCGAAGGATTCGAACTAAAAATCGTTCAACTATTCGGCCATTCGATAGTCGAAGTACTGTCTCTTTAAAAAAAACTTCGACCCCCTAGTTCGCCATCTAAAAGCTACCGAAGTCAATGTTAGCCTATGGGGAAGGTCCCCATAGGCTTGGCCAACTTTTTTTGATCAAAGGATATTCCTTCAAAGTATTTTCGGTTAACAAAAAATATGTATGAATCGTGTAATGATCTTAATTTAGGACAGGATGGAGTAATGCACTAAATGTAAATGTAATGTACTAAGTAATGTACTAAGTCTTAAAGGGGTGGTTCACCTTTAAGTTAATTTTTAGTATGTTATAGAATGGCTAATTCTAAGTAAAGTTTCAATTGTTCTTCATTATTTATTTTTTATAGTCTTTTAATTATTTGCTTTCTTCTTCTGACTCTTTCCATTTTTCAAAAGGGGGTCACTGACTCCATCTAAAAACAAATTCTCTATAAGGCTACACATGTATTGTTATTGTTACTTTTTATTACTCAGTTTTGTATTCAGACCCTCTCCTATTCATATTCCAGTCTCTCATTCAAATTAGTGTCTGGTTGCTAAGGTAATGGGAACCCTAGCAACCAAATTGGCAAAATTGCAAACTGAAGGGCTGCTGAATAAAAAGCTAAATAACTCAAAAACCACAAATAGTACAAAATGAAAACCAATTGCAAATTGTCTCAGAATATCACTCTCTACATCATACTAAAAGTTAACTCAAAGGTGAACAACCCTTTTAAGTTTGCCCACATCTAGTTACCCATAACAACCAGATGTTTGCTTTGAAAAATGGCCAGTAAATGTTACCTGCTGGTTGCTATCAGTTATAAGACAAGTAGCAAACTTAAGACCATTTATAACATAACCCCCAAAGTTTAAAAAAACACTGTTTTTGTCTTTAATAGATGATTATTAAAACCAGCTTGAAGCCACTTTATTTATCCTCCTACAACTCTTCTTCAAAGTCATATTCCATAGACTAATATATTTATGGGGTTGATATTCCCAGTCTGTCTTCGGGCATGATACAGTAAAAGTGTCTCTCGTTGATAAGCAGAGACAGGCGGATATTCAAAGCAAACAATAATCTATTCGCTCCCACTTTATTGGCCATAAATACATTAAATTCCAAATAAAATATACAAAAATTTTACAAATAATGTACGAAAGAAGATTCCTTATAAAAGGGTTTTTGTTTCCCTTTCAGGATGAAATCCACTATAATAAGGTCATCTTGTATCATATATGCTTCAGTAATAACTTTGTGGTTTGCAATCAATCATTTCATTAACAAACAAGGCTTTTAAAGCCATCAAAGACCGGCATCTTATTGGTGGTCATTTAACAGAACAACCGGCATCATTCCATTTAAATTATCAGATTAAGGCTGCTGTGTCTGTGAACCCCACTTAAAGGAGAAGGAAAGGCTAAAGCTTTATCAGAAATGTCTATATAAATACACCAGTAAACCCTCAAAGTAATGCTGCTCTGAGTCCTCTGTTAAAAGTAACACATTCTTTCTTTCCTTCTATTGTGTACTCATGGGCTTCTGTATCAGACTTCCTGTTTTCAGCATAAACCTCCAGGGAAAGGGCTTGAGCATGCTCAGTTTGCTCCTCTCCTCCTCCCTCCTCCCCTCCCTGCTGTAATCTGAGCCCAGAGCTATAAGTGAGGAGGGAGAGACTCAGGCTGGAAGTGATGTTACACCAAGTTAATATGGAAGCTGCTATCCTAAACAAACAGAGAGAGCTTCTAGAGCTGTTAATTCAGGTTTGGGAAAGCATTCTACAGAATAAATATAGTCTTATAGCTTGTACTATTGCAGCTAATCTATTGGCAATAAACTGCTTTGGTGGCTTTCCTTCTCCTTTAAGGAGCAAAAAGCTTCACAACCAGATGTTACCTTTATAATACATCTGGCAATTTCTTCTGAAACCAGCCTGTAATTCATTCAAATGTTATTTTATTAGACTGCATACAGTTTTTGAATTCTCCTATGTCTTAATGTTTGGACATGCCTGTGTCTGTCATATAGGTGCAATTTATTTGCAGAATAAATTAGAGATCATATACCTTTAATTATGTGCATATTACAAGTGCAGATAATATGCATGGCACTGAAAAAAATGGGAGCAACGGAGCCAAATAACTAGATTCAAATTAGAAGTCAGAAATTGGGTAATATTCAGAAAGACAGAATGTTGTGGCAAATCACCTTCTGATCTCGAGAACTGTATTAATAAATTAGCTGCGGTGGCAGTATATTTCACTTTAATCTAAAGCAAATGCGATGGGTAAATGGCAGCAGATACAAAATTATGCAGATTGTTTCATCAGCGTCAAGGTTTTCAGTGTGTTGATAAATCAGTCTAATTATCTGTCATTTAAAAAATAGTGCATTTTACATATATTTTTCTTGCCTCTTTTTCGAGAGAAGATATTAGTGAGTATTTCAATACTTTATCAATTCTCTAAATGTTATTTGCAGAATTTGCGGACTCAAATTTTCCATCATCAAAAGTGTTCCTTAATAAAGGGCCAGTTAAAATAAACTAGTAATAAACTAAGATCACCATAATGATAATTATATTATGATAACGTTGCTTATATACAGAGTTGAACTGAGCCAGTGGGGCACCGGTAGGAAACCTGGTAGGGCATAATTAGTCCAACAAATCATATGACAACTAGAACCTCCAAGCATAGTACTCCGCTCAGCCAATAAGGTTTCACCAGTGGGATTCTCCTTCTGCAGTTCTTCAGCATTTTTGTCCCATGCACTAGCCCAAGGTGGTGGTAGTGGCTCACAGGGTGTAAATAATAGTGCAGAGCACATACCCTACACCATAGATGCAGCACATTACAGATCCCGTACTCTGTGGAGGTTGGAGACTCAAGCTTTGTCTATATGATAATTATTTCCCTTTTCTCTGTAAAAATACTGTATAACAGTAGCTAATTGATCCCAACTAAGATATAATCAATCCTTATTGAAGGCTAAACAATCCTATTGGGTTTATTTAGGGGGTTATTAAAGGGATCCTGTCATTAGAAAACATGTTTTCATCAGTTAATAGTGTTACTCCAGCAGAATTCTGCACTGAAATCCATTTCTGAAAAGAGCAAACAGATTTTTTTATATTCAATTTTGAAATCTGACATGGGGCTAGACATTTTGTCAATTTCCCAGCTGCCCCTGGTCATGTGACTTGTGCCTGCACTTTAGGAGAGAAATGCTTTCTGGCAGGCTGCTGTTTTTCCGTCTCAATGTAACTGAATGTGTCTCAGTGGGACATGGGTTTTACTATTGAGTGTTGTTCTTAGATCTGCCAGGCATCTGTTATCTTGTGTTAGGAAGCTGTTATCTGGTTACCTTCCCATTGTTCTTTTGTTTGGCTGCTGGTGTGGGAAAGGGAGGGGGGGTGATATCACTCCAACTTGCAGTACAGCAGTAAAGAGTGATTGAAGTTTATCAGAGCACAAATCGCATGACTTGGGGCAGCTGGGAAATTGACAATATGTCTAGCCCCATGTCAGATTTCAAAATTGAATATAAAAAAATCTGTTTGCTCTTTTCAGAAATGGATTTCAGTGCAGAATTCTGCTGGAGCAGCACTATTGACTGATTCATTTTGGGGAAAAAAAATTTCCCATGACAGTATCCCTTTAACTAAACTCTGGTTGGGCTTTTTGGGGCAAAACTTAAATTTTTCGTTTTTTTTTTAAATTTTTCGAGATTTATAAAAGCCTGATGCAGCAAAAAGTCCGAATACAAAAATCTGCCATCTCAGACCTGCCGAGGTTGTGTATAAGTCAATGGCAGAGGTCCCTATCCCATTTTGACGTTTCTGTGGTCTGCTCTGATTCAGGAAAAAGCCAGAAAAAATTATGCGATTCAGGAAAAAAATCTGAAAAAATTGTCCGACCGAGGTTTTTGCTCGGTTTTATTGAGTTGTTACCCAAACTGATTAAATCATGCTTTTTTTAATAATAAATAAGGTCAAACCATTAAGGATGCACCAAATCCAATATTTTGGATTCAAATTAGGTGTCGGATTCGGTTCACTGGGCAGAAGGATGCGGCCGAATCCGAATCCTGCTGTAAAAGGCCGAATCCTGGCCGAATCCCGAACCGAATCCTGGATTCGGTGCATCCCTACAAACCATGGTTGCAAGTTTGGTCGGATTTTTTTAATTAAAAATCAGAAAAATTCAGATTTTGATTAAGAAATGTGTAAATGATATTTTTGTAGACAAAAAGTATGGAGATCCAAATTATGTAAAATCCCTTATCTGGAAAACCCTAGGTCCCGAGAATTCTGCATAACAGATCCCATACTTTTAATTACTTATTATGATTACTATTCATTGTTGCTCATGGGAAGTGACATGGCATGCTACATGTGTCTTGCTCTTTACAAATATCATGTAGTAGGTGTGCAAGTAGCTTTTTATAATGACACTCTACTGTACTGCACTGCCAAAATAAAACTCTTCTATTTTTGATATTAGTATTCCTTTAAATAGTCTTATTGTGTGTAGATGTGTTTATCCAGATTAGGGCAGCAGCCAGGAAATATGAATATATTGCAGAACATTCAGCTGGGAAACATGAACAAAAATGAACATAAAATAAGCACTTGTGCAGGCAGTAAAAGAGAGAAGGAAAAGGGTGACAGGCAGATGGAGTAAAAGGATATCATATGGCAGCGTTAATGACAGCACATTTGTAGTGGATTTATCAGTCATAACACAGAGTTTGATTAGCAATTACTAAGGCTAACAGAATGCGGCTTCACACGCCCTTCCACAGAGCTACTTGAGCAAAGCCTATTGCAATTTCTTTTTCAGATATTCTGCTTTCCCTATGGCCAGACTGGTTGCAAATAAGCAAATACACTACTGTATAGCAATTGCGTGCCAGATCCATTTTAGTCTCAGTGACAAGATATTCTATAGAAACGCAATTGTAAATCTCTAGAGTATTGCCAGAGCCAAAAAAATAGCATTCTAAGTGTCATACTCATATTGTATAAGAATGTAAAAATGAAGTGGATAGGTGAAGTGTAATTTCTTTTGTCTCCTTCTGCTTTCTGTCACTTAAAACAATGATAACAGATGGTTGTCTAAAGATAATACCTCTGATGTCTAATTGTGGATTATATTGACGCCGATCCGAGTTATTTAGCCAACTCTTTTAGGAGACAAGAAAACATCATTGTTCTCCCTGCAAAATCCAACCAACTATTGATCCCCTCTCCCCAGAGAAGAAAGAACTCTATATTATTTTATTATTGTGTGTTGCAGCACATAATGCCTCATTGGGGACAGCTTTATGATCGGTTTCCATTTATTTATTTTTTTTGTGTTGCTTTATTCAAGCAGAAAGAACAGCATTTGGTCAAAGAACAATAAGCACATTTATTAGATAAGTGAACAGTAATTCTCTTTGCTGAAATCCAAACAAACAGCTGCGATCTGTTAAAAATATGCCAGTTCCTGTGCATTTCAGGACCATGGAGAGGGGAAATGAAG